>NC_135505.1:10082437-10146628 GCF_052857255.1 Amblyomma americanum | reverse complement strand
TTTACAGTGGGGACCCTCCTCCGTTCTTAAAGCGAGTGTTGATGCCTCCTTGCCCTGTCATTGATGCAACGACCCGTTTGGCCTATGTAGACCTTTCCACAGGTCTGTGGATCACATACACCACGCCGACAGTGCAGGAAACAATGGGCTTACCGTGCCTTTTATCGAGCACAACTTGATCAGCTTTCTAGGTGCGGAGAAAACGACGGGTACATCTTAACGGGTTGCCACCTTCGTCAGCCTGTGCGCCACTCGGTGTTTATAGGAGACCGCTTGTGGTCGCCTGGTTCCCAGCTTGCCGTCAGGCTGCCTTTAATCTTTTTGGAAGAGAGCCTCAGCTGCACCATAAATACAGACATTTGTAGCCTTCACATCTGATTATTCCAGCTAGCCTCGACCATGCGAGCGCAGGACTTGAGCAGCGCGGATTCCAGGCAGAGTGAAGCGATGGCCCTTTTGACCGCCTTGGAGTGCGCAGAGCCGTACAGAAGTAGTTCTTTTTTAGTACGTGGGGAATAAATCCAGCACACTCTTCCTTCTAGGAGCTCGATGTTAATATCTGAGAGCTGTAGGCTGTCATTTTGTGGTAGTTCATGAGCGAAAGCGAGCCTTTTCCCTTGCTGTCTGAAGGCGGATAAGATACTTTCCACAGTGGCATGGTACGTCATAGTCGCGTTGGTAGTCGTCGACATATCTAAAAATTTCAGTATATCAACGCAAGAGGTTAAAGCATGGTCAATCGACGATAAAAATACATTAACAGAGCACGGAGGCAACGCAAGAACCGATAAAAATGCCTTATCTTACCACATACATTCCTGTTGCAAACGGAACTACTGTAGACATGAGGTAAAGTTCGAGTTAGAAAGAAAGAAATAAAAGAAGGAATTATCTCCGCCTCTTTTATCTACACGGGGGGGGGGGGGGGGGACGTTTGGATCGAGGGAGTTAAATTGGGCGACGGGGGCGCTCTTCGGTCTTCACCGGCGTATTTCATCAGCGAGGAGGGCGTTTGAAGCGGCTCCGTGTTCATTATAATTTATTTTATTTATTGATACCTCAAATGCCCAATTACGGGGTATTGCATGTGGGGTGGTCGTGGAGTACAGCAATAAGGGTTGCAGGTGAGCTTACAGTATATTTTCGATGGCGGTCTTGAATTGGTGCGGCCTGTTAACAAGGCGCGATACGGGCGGGAAGGTCGTTTCATGGAGCCCTGGCCTGTTCGTAGGAAAAATCATTTCTGGAATGTTGAAGTATGGGCGCACTCGGGCTTTTGGGTGGCTATGGCGGAATGAGCGATGTGCTGGACGGATGAAGATGTTGTCCGGAGGCAAGGTAGAAGAAAATCTGTGATATAGACAAAGGTGTGCTAGATTACGGCGGGAAGCTAAGTTTGGGCTTCAATTCGATGACGCTGGTGTGATAAGAGTAAGTGGAAAGTATGAATCTAACCGCAGGATTCTGAACACATTCGAGCAAACTGGCTAGGTTAGCTTGATCAGGATCGAATATGGAATGAGCATACTCTAGCTTGTGTCTGAGAAGTGCGACATAGGCGATACATTTTACACCAGGGGGCGCTAGGTGAAGGTTACGGAGTAGGTAACCAAGAGTGCGGTTAGCAGAGTTATCGATTTGATTAATGTGATGGCACCAAGATAGCTCTCTGGAAAAGTTGATACGGTGGTGCGGCAACGGTTGTTCTTTTTACAGCCCGATACTTGTTGCGACCCTATAGCTCCAGCCTCGTTGGCAATAAGCGAGCGTTGGTTCTGTTATAAGTGGGCTCGACAGCATGCAATTTTAACACGTGAATGGTCGTTATATCTGAGGCGGCCTACTAAGCTTCGTTATGTCCAAAATATATACTGATTTCTTATAGGTATCATGCATGCAACGTGCTACACACTTTACTGACGGCCGCGAAACAAATCACGCAAAGCGCGCTCCGTGCGTCACGTCACTCGCTTCGTCGTAGTCAGCAAACACTGTAGGACACTGCATGCATGTCGGGGAACCAACTCGCGCTTTCTCGCGCTTTTAGCAGTCTTACAGGTAGTCTACTAAGTAAGTTAGTCGTGGCCCGAAGGGCAGGTGGCAGGTGAAGCACCTGTGCCATTTCAGCTTCCTTATAACGTTAACGCACCTGTAATTACCTTGGCTAAATATGTTGCATAGAAAAGTAGGGCCTTTCCTCCACCGCGAGGAGCAAAACCGCAAAACAGGACGGGACTGCCGGTGTTGTCGCCTGCATCAGTCCCGTTCTGTTTTGCGGTTTTGCTCCTCACGATGTCCTACCAACTGGCCCGCAACCAAGTCCTTCCAAGTTACCTTTCCTCTAACTTTTCTCTCCCTTGGGCTGCAAATTCGCAAGAACGCGAGCGTGCGCAGTGCCTGAAATTTTTCGAGCCATTCGTATTGTTTTTTGTGAAATAGGAAGTTCAAATATAAACGAAGAAATTCGAGATTTTTGTCGATAGTAGAACGTGATGATGCAGCCGCCGCGGTGGCTGAGTGGTTATGGCGCTCGGCTGCCGGCCCGAAAGACGCGGGTTCGATTCCGGCCGCGGTGGCCGAATTTCGATGGAGGCGGACTTCTAGAGGCCCGTGTGCTGTGCGATGTCAGTGCACGTAAAAGAACACCAGGTGGTCGAAATTTCCGGAGCCCTTCACTACGGCGTCCCTCATAGCCTGAGGCGCTTTGGGACGTTAAACCCCCCATAAACCAAACCAGTAGAACGTGATGCGTGTCTGAATGGGTTAACGAAGACTACGCAGAGACGTTCTTGTTGCCGCTTTTTTAGTAAATTGCGATGCAGTTTGCGATTCTTTGATGTTTTTTTTTTCTGCGCGTTGTCTTTGATCAGCGTGCAGCGAAAGCCACGTACGAAGCTGCAGTCACCAGGACGCGTTTCGGATAGAACTCGTGTGTCTGCGCGATGTGTGTCGGAAGCAGGAACTGAAGCAGGAAGCAGGAACTGAAGCAGTGCATGGATGCTGTCAGTGCGGCCTCCAACTGAGGAGTGGCTGCTTCTTTTATCTACTGCACTGAACTGACCGGAGTAACTGCCGCCGTAGCGCTGTGGTTGAGAGAGCGATGATAGCTCGACATTCGAAGAAAATGATTTCGCTCTGGTGTCAACGCACCTCCGACGGCGAAGGTTCACCCAGTGTCGCCGCCGCATGCTATCTACTCTCATTGTACTCGGCGCGTTTCCAGTGAATGAATACCGGCGCCCATCCTACCTGTTATGTGTTTGCGTCACGTCCCGTTGTGAGCATCACCCGCGCTCGAATAGCTGCGAAATCTATTCAGACTCTTGTTTTAGGGGATTAGCGTCGATATGCTTTTCTGAGCGCTGCATTTATTGCGGTTAAGTACCCCAAAATGGCAAAAGAAGGCGAGCGTATACCAGGGGGTTGCAGAAAGTTAGGCGGGCGAATAAAAAGTTTGCGAGTGTAGGCTGGCCGCAGCTCGCACAGGACAGGGTCAGTTTCAAATACGTGGGACAGGCATTTGTCTTCCAGTGGGCGTAATGAGGACGGTGATGATGACGGTGACGCCAAAAGGATTGGCATAGGGATGCCTCCGGGCCGCTGAGTGCTTTTACTGAAGGTACCGCGTTTTATGTCGAATAAAGATCTCGCGATATATTGTTTTTTTTTTGTCTTTATGTTCCTGCCGTTCCAAGCACACAGTGAAACACAAGCAGTTTGCTTGCAGAGTTATTTATAAAAAAAAAATCCAAGAGCTGACGGCGCATACGGATGCCGGCCGCAGAAATAAATGCTGAGAATGAAATTACTTCCTGCACTTTCGTTACAGTGCCACTTACAGGTGGCGTGTATTGGGGTAGTTTTTGAGGTAGTATTTTCTGTACGAGCAGGAAAATGGTTTGAGTATTCCCCGTTAGCCAGCTGCGGGCGCATTCCATTTGTTTGTTGTAAGGTACACTCTCAGTCATGTTCCAGCCCGCGGCCTTCAATAAAGCCCGCACCATTTGTAAAACTTCATGCATGAACTAGCCCGCCAGAAAGTTTTATTTTAGCAATTTTTTATACATTGCCGGGTACTCTAGTAATGGATGTTCGTGTGGTGTTAAAGGACAGTTTCCTAGCAGGTAAAACATTGGTTTCCTCAAAGGATGAACCTGCATGCGGAACTTAAAACCCCGCTCGTCGAAAGTACTTCTTTCTCGCTTATTCTAGGATTATTGAACGAGGAATCATAGCGGCCTGCTTAAATGCGGCTCTGATAAAAAAAAAAAAACTCGAGAGCTTGAGGTGGCACGCAGCCAGACAACGCCAGGCCATGACTTACGCCGCCGCAGTGCGCAGCCAAAGACGTCCTTCCACTGAGCTACAGGAGCCGTATGCACCGCCTTAAAGATCCCAATCGTCCGGCCACCCAACTCAGTCGCAAACTCACACAAATAAAGGCCGACCTTTGGAGGACCCCCGACAAGCGCCGCCCGCCCTGCTGCCATTGTGGCGAACCCGGTCGCATTCTTCGGCACTGCCCCTACAGAAGAATGGGCTTGCGTGGCTTCTCAGTTGATGCCCCACGGCCCCGTCCGGGCCAAAGACCACGGGATATCGACGAGCATGTGCGCCGACAGGCGTACGTGTCATGGAGCCGTCTTCATCATCACAGTCCACGCCACGTTTTGCGTCGCCGGGACGTCCCCGCAGGGGAAACTAAAGAACCTTTGGAGGCGACGTTGCTCACCACCGACACGACGAAACTAACCCACGGCGCATGAACGCGCCTCATCCACTACGCCGACATAAACACGAGCTCGACCACGAAGCGACCGGAATGACGCCCCCATCCAGAAAAGCCCCGACGACACGCCCTACCCACGGTTCACATGCCCGACGAAGCCGTGACCCGACGCCCGGGACGACGTGCAACGCATGAGTAAGCACATCATCGCGACATGTACCTCCCGTAAGGAAAACAAAATGACAAACAAAGCAATAAAGAGTACAATGCAGTCAATTTGTTTCACAAATTCAACGCAGTGTCTATAAATAAATACATACAGTGTCATACATATATACAATCTGTTCCCTTGAGAAGTATCCCGTTCACGACCGAATGCTCAGAGGCCGCTGGCGCGAGTTGTCCCTCCACGGCTTGTCATTTTGCGATGTTTTGAAATACCTGTTTGAGATGCGGGTCGCATGCCGTCTCACGTGCAAGGCGTTGGGCTGTTGTGTCGCTGACGAGCGTAATTGACTTTAGGCTGACGGCAAGGACCTCTACGGCGGTGATATCCCCGGTGGTGCCGTCTCCGGGAACGGGTGATCTTGATCGCATGGCTTCCAGGACCATCTGTTTGCCTGGACGAAATACGGTTGTGTAATCATACTTTAATAGCCTCAGAAAGAAACGCTGCACTCGTGGTAGCATATCAGCTATAGCCTTCTTTGTTATGTCGATAAGGGGCCGGCGATCACTCTCTAGAATCACGGGGCGTCCGTAAACAAAGTGATGAAATCTTTCACAGCCGAAAACAAGCGCCGGAGCTTCTTTTCCAATTTGAGAATAGCGATGTTCTGTCTCAGTTAACGATTTTAATTCGTATGCTGCTGGCTTCCATTCCCCATCACGCCTTTGCAGCAAAGCCGGCCCAACGCCATGTTGCCAGGCATCTGATGCTAAGTTTTACGCCAAGGCTTCGGTCGAAAATTGCTAAGAGTGGAGGTGCGCTCAGCCCAGCGCCTCACAAATTCCTCGCCATTCTGTTTCATGTTTGACAGTCCACTCGAACCGCACGTCTTGCTTGAGAAGAGACCTTATAACAATGAAGTGCGCTGCGCCAAGCTGGGCACATATATGCTAAAATGGTTCTCCCAAGCAGTCTCTTTACTGCTTGCTTATCTGTTGGCCTTGGCATCTCGTGAATGCTGGAAATTAATCCTGGATCCGGCTTGAAGCCTTTGCTGTAAATTGTGCCCCCCAGGAATGCGATCTTTTGTTCACCAAACTTGCACTTTCCAGCGTTAAAGGTAAGCCCTGCGGATTCTACTGTTCTTAGTGCACTTCGTAGGCGCTTGTCATGTTCCTCTCTGGTTGTGCCCCAAATCAACACATCGTCAACAAACACGCGAACACCCAGGAAGACCGCCAAATACCGTGAAATCTCTTTGGCTGCGTCTTGTTCTTCGTCACAGCGGTCCGCAACACTTGGTCGAGTGTGTGGGCCCACCATAACTCCGTCATTCTTCCAATTAGGCGACGAACTGCTTGGAGCTTGGTCTCTGCTAGCCATCTCGGATCCATGTTGTAGCATACTGTGCGCCCACGGTCATGGCACCTTTTAATTTGTCGCCACAGCTGATCTTTGAAAAATCAGCACAACCGCTTCAGAAGACCTGCCGGAGGCCGCGAGTAACCAAGAAGTTCACTCACTATACCGTAGGTATGACGTCCTTTCGAAGGCAAAATAAAATGTATCTTTCCCGGCACGTTGACGCAATGATGATCCAGCTGAGAAGACGACAAGAAGTCACACACAAAAGGGCCCTGAGCTTTTGAAATATGGTTTAAAAGAACTTTTTGTTGGGCTAGATGGTGCATGTTGTAACAAAAGAACTGTAGCGCCACCAAGACGAACACAATAAAGGACCACACAGGACTAGCGCTAACTTCATCGAACGTTATTCACTGACGGCGCAGCCAATATAAGGTAAAAACAAAACATGCGCAGATACACTTCACACACCACTATCAACAGAACCGTTCAAGATATGTCATTTCCGGTCTGAAGAGGTTCACAGACGTATCGCTAACACATACTATACCTTAGCTTTGTATCTTTGCTTTTACCTAAAATCTGTATCTTATAAAACCGTGGTTGCCACTCTTTTCAGTACTTGCATCTAACCTGTGGCAAATGATGTTCTGCCGCTCGAGGGCACTCATAACACTCAGCGCAGTGCTGAGAAAGATGTGCATCACTCACACCTTTTAATGACCGCGGATGCTCACCTGCCCTTCCATTGATGCCCCGCCCTGTTTGGCCCATATAGGCCTTCCCGCATGACAGCGGTATTTGGTATACAACCCCGATGCAGTAAAGGGTGAACTTCTTGCCATGTCTGTTGCGGCAACCACTCTTTGCTCGCAATGCGCGCCCAGCGCTGTGCCAGTTTGCGTGGGGCCGAGAAGGCACCCGGTACGCCATGTTTGTAGGCCACTTTTCTCAACTGGAGGGCTACCTTGTGCACAAAAATCACTATATATCTCAGGTTTAACAGCCGCTTCTCTGCTTTCACATGACTGCTGCAACCTCTCGGCTTTCATTTTCTGTAAGAGGGCTTCAGCTACCGCCGTGATGACTGTGCCTGGGATTCCTGCCGAAAGTAATCCGTCAGCATGCTTCTCATAGCTCCCTTGCTTGGTATGACAGCATGATTTCATGAGAGCCAGTTCAAAGCAAAGCTTGGCAATGGCGCGTTTCACAGTTTTCGACTGAGCCGAAACATACGGTAGTAGCTCCTTGTGTGCTCGCGGTGCATATTGCCAACATACATGACCTTCATTCACAGTGAAGTTTTTGTCTAAAAACTCTGAAGAACCCCGCACGGGCAGTTCATGCGTGAACCTCAGTCCCCCTTCCATTTCTTTAAAAGTGTTTAACACAGTGCTCACATCATCTGTTCGCGTAAACTCGTCCTGTTTCTTAAACGCTACCAGGAAATCGTCAGCATACCTAAAAACGTTCAGTACCCCCCTTTCCCGTTAAACTTAGTTCAAGCGCGCAGTCAATAGGTGTTAGAAAAATGTTAGTAAGTACAGGCGCTACGCAGGATAACAGGAAAGACGTCTGAAGAGAACAAAGCAGGTTGCCTGCTGGATGGAATGGACGCGTTAAAAGGATCTACGTGCAGTGCAGCATTGGCACAAGCACTAGCAAGAATACCATGATGAAAGCACTCTTCTACTTCAGAGAAAACAACCTCCAGCTTTTCCAAGCCGACAAGGAGGGCGGCTTTGTGGTGTTCACCGAGGGAGAGTTCTGTCTAAAAGCCGGTGAAGCTATTGCCAAGAACTTTGTTCCCGTGAAAGCCAGTGCCACGAGAGTGAAAGGCAAGGCAGCCCAGATGTGCAAGGACTTCTTGAAATTGGACAGACTACCGAGTAGCATCACGAACAGTAAGAATGCGCTTACGGTGTTTTTTGCTGCGAACACGCATAAACCGTCAGTGGCTTTTAGAACTGTGATTAGCGAGGCGCACACATTTGGCAGCGTAATATAAGCAGATACCTGCAAAAGTACCTCAGTCATCTTCCTATACTTTATCCTTTTCATACCAAGAGTTGAAAAGATGTTATTAGCTTTCTAGAAGGCAATGCTTCCATTGGTTATGTGTTTTCTGTCGATGTAGAAGCTTTATTTTTTTCTGTGTCCCACACTGAGTTGTTTGCAGCTGTAAGAGATGCTATAGAATGGTGCGGTGCCGCTCAATTTCAGAACTCCTCAGGGGTTTCAATAGATAATTTTATGAGGATACTTGAGTTCTCCCGCAGTGTGACGTTTGTAACTTGCGGCAACAAATTTTATCTTCAAAGACAAGAGATTTGCATTGGATCCTGCATAGCGCCTGTACTTACTAACATTTTTCTAACAGCTATTGACCGCGGCCTTGAACTAAGCTTAACTGGGAAGGGGGTACTGAAAGTTTTTAGGTATGTTGGCCATTTCCTAGTAGCGTTTAAGAAACAGGATGAGTTGACGTATGCCGAGTCTTTGAGCACTGTGTTAAACAGTTTTAAAGAAATGGAAGGGGGACTGAGGTTCACGCATGAACTGCCTGTGCGGGGTTCTTTAGAATTTTTAGACATAAACATCGCTGTGGGTGAAGGTCATGCACGTTGGAAATATCTACCACGAGCACAGAAGAAGCTACTATCGTATGCTTCGGCTCAATCGAAAACTGCGAAACGCGCAAATGCCAAGCTTTGCCTTGGAGCGGCTGTTATGAAGGAAGCTATGACAAGCAGGTTGACAGATTACTTTCGGCAGGAATCCCAGGCACAGTCATCACGGCGGTAGCTGAAGCCCTCTCACAAAAAATGAAAGCCGCGAGGTTGCAGCAGCCAGGTGAAAGCAGAGAAGCGGTTGTTAAACCTGAGGTATATAGTGCCTTATGTGCCAATGTAGCCCGCCACTTGAAAAAAGTGGCCAACACGGCGTGCCGGTTGTTTTGTCGGCCCCACGCAAGCTGGCACAGCTCTGCGCGCGCATTGCGAGCAAAGACAAGAGTGGTTGCCGCAACAGACATGGCAAGAAGTTCGCCAATTACTGCATCGGGGTGGTATACCAAATACCGCTGTCATGCGGGAAGGCTTATGTGGTCCAAACAGGGCGGGGCATCAATTAAAGGGCAGGTGAGCATCCGCGGTCATTAAAAGGTGTGAGTGATGCACATCTTTCTCAGCACTGCGCTGAGTGTTATGAGTGCCCTCGAGCGGCAAAACATCATTTGCCACAGGTTAGATGCAAGTACTGCAAAAAGTGTCAACCACGGTTTCATGAGATACAGATTTTAGGTAAAAGCAAAGATACAAAGCTACGGTATAGTTTGTGTTAGCGATACCTCTGTGAACATCTTCAAATCGGAAATGGCATATCTTGAACGGTTCTGTTGATAGTTTTGTGTGTGAACTATCTGCACATGTCTTGGTTTTACCTTATATTTGCTGCGCTGTCAGTGAATAACGTTCGATGAAGTTAGCGCTAGTCCTTTGTGGCCCTTGTGTTCGTCTCGGCTGCGTTACAGTTCTTTTGTTACGCTGACAGAAAACCGGCTGCTTGCCAAAAGCGGCCTTTCCAGTGCGGACTATTTGCTTTGCGGATCGTCGCGGAGCTGTCTGATGATGTGTATTATCTCCCGAAAATTAGTCATGGTTCATGGTTTATGGGGTTTAACGTCCCAAAGCGACGCAGGCTATAAGGGACGCCGTAGTGGAGGGCTCCGGAAATTTTGACCTCTTGGGGTTCTTTAATTATAGATCTGTCGGTGATCTTAATGTAATGTGACCTTAATATGACGTGACATCACACGGTCATGTGACCTATGTGGCGATGTAACAAAGGGAGGGTCACCGCGAGTATGAGCCATTAAAGGCTATTGCCTTAAAACCAACAAAGAAGACGACAAAAAACCGGTAACCCGGCGATGATGCACTAAAAAGCACTAAAGAAACTTCGAAGTGGGTAAAAACTAGCGCGTTAAAGAATGTTGCTAAAATCTGGAATTTCTTGGGAGAAAGGCTACTTTTTTTTCTGGCACTGAAATTGAAGGCATACTCGCGCACTGATGATTCGACCTCTGTATGCTTGCAGCTTCCATAATCTCACGTGTTAGCTTATGAACGTGTTTCCCTATCACAATGGTTTCTGCGAAGACTGGTAAGCGGGCTGAGTCGAGAACTTTACAATCTCTACTGTGAATGTCGAGATGGCGCGACTTTTGAACACTCGCGTTGTAGTTCTGCTCTTTGTCTCCCATCTAAACAGCGACCGGTCTGACCAATGTACTTTTTGCCACAAGGCAGAGGAGTGGAATAAGTAACTGACTGAGGGCACTCAAGAAAGCCTTCTGGTGGCGAGTGGTGCAAATAGAAAATGCAGTATAGGCACCAGACACCGGGCAGTAGCTGTTGGTTTATTGAGTGTGACGGTTGACATGCCACCGGTAGCATCCAAAACCTGTGTGGCATCCATGAAATGCTCCTGCAAAGAGTCATCCACAACATAGGCGCCACTGCAGAGCTACTCCGTAGTATCGCCGAAACGCCGACAGGGATTATGTCAGTGGCAACGTCAGTGCCCAACCTTGTGGCAACGGGGACACAAGGCTGGTTTTCGTGCCACTAAAACCAGGCATTGTGGACCACAAAGTGTCAAAAGATCAGGCACGTCGTTGACAGCGACGCCATCAGAAAGAGTCAAGGCAATGCCTCCATTAAAAGTACGCATCCGCTTCATTTCCTAAATTCTCCAGTGCTCCACTGCGATGGAAGTAACGTTTCCGCAAGCTCGAAGGGAGACACGAGTGCAAAACCCACATGTTCTGGCAGCCAAAGAAGCGTAGCAGTCTTCGTTTCTTTGTCAGTGACCAGACTACGACGGGCTTTCACCCGTAACTCTCAAGTGCTCATGAGCTTAGCTTTGGATAATGCTATCTTGCATGTGCGACATCTGTACTGGTCCGATGGAACTGATTTCACTTAGGCAGATGACACCACGCTAGGCATCTCTAAAATCCTGGGCATGATAGGACAGGCCGGCAAGGTCCGAATGCAGAAAAACTAACCAGCTTACCAGCAGGGAGGCAGAGCAGTGATGCAAATATATTGCAGCTGAAACCTCAACAGTACATTAACCTAAGGCCGATCTATCCATTTCAGCGTATCAAAACCGCGGCTACTCTTATTCTTCTTCTTGCTCTTAAAACATGGCGCATACCTGTGGTGTCGGCCTGGAAGGCCGCCCAAGAAGTGAATCGAGACTCAGCAAAACATGACGAATGATGCTTTATTAATGGCGGGATGGGTTCTTATATGCAACGATCACATAACAATCCAAAGTACAGATGCACATAGACAAGGCCAAATCCAATCCAAGTAGAACCAAACTGAAACTGAAACCTAGGACACAACATACTCCCTCCCTTCGGGGAAAAGCAAACATTGGTGAGAAATTGAAATTAAATGGAAAATTTTGAATACGAAGTTATACAAATACAACATGAAGAAATACCTGAACACACAATTGAGCTTAGTCCTATGTAAGCTTTGAATCCAAAAACAAAATCTCAAACTCCATTCCGAAAGAACAATGAATGAACACTTCACTCTTCATCAAAAACTAACATTTCACACTTTATCAAAATAATGTACTACATCAAACCACTGAATATCTGAAAAGAATAATGAACACTTCATGGAAAACAATGAATGCACCCATCCGAAATATATCTTCTCCCCTTTTTTCTTTAGAAATAATGAGGGGTCTTAAATGCATGGCAAGCTGCAATCGTCAAAAATGCTCAACAAATGCTGCTAGGGCAGTGTCACTGAAGGCTACCAGTAATGTCAGATACTGGAGCTCACGTGATATCATCAAGGTTTGGATGAATTGTCCATTCCCTGAGCGTCCCCACGGAATCTGCTGATGGGCGTCCCCACGAGCAGTGAATGCTTACCCAAATAAAATGATAGCTTATAAAATGCTCCTCCTTCTTGCTATCTTTATGAAATTACCTTAGAACATCGGCTAGTTTTAATTGGCTGGAAGAAACATCCTACATTAAGGGAAACGAAAGGTGTACACGACCATAGAACAACGGCGAGCTTTGTCAACCGGAATATACACATATGAACATCGGCCAATTCTACTAAACCGGAATAAACATACAAAAAAATAAAAAGTCACCTTCTGAAGATGTCAGACGACTCTGACTGAAGTGACATATAATGTCTGACATGAAACAGGTTCATCTGCCTGCACGAAGAAAAGGAAATATGCATAGTATCCTGAAAAATCACTCATTTCTGAAAAGTTGAGCATTATCTTTATCATGTTAGAACGCAACTTAGCAGAATGTTCTTGTGGAGAAAGGGAACTTCATAATATTATACTGAATTATCTTGAAAACACAATGAAAGAAATATCAGATATATCGAAACATGCCACATCATAATATCAGTATAATATTGTGCACTAGAGTATATCACATTCACTTCCCATGCAATAGCTACTGGCAAGGAGAAACTGCGAACGACAGAAATGACATTGAAAAGCATGCAAAATACCCGGTTGCATTTCATGATGAAAGTTAGAATTATATTAGCCAAGAATTTAAATCTCAACGCAATGGCCCTTCTTAGCCGAGAGAGAAGAATGCAAGACAAGTTATTGGGGAACAAGTTCTTAAACCAGTATGGCTTGCGAGTGTCCCTTCTTGGTCGCTCCGGTGCCAAACTGGATTCTTGAGGAGACCTCAGCAGTCCAGTTCCGAAGGCTGCCGTCGGCGTCGGTTCCTAGGCGGAACTGTTGGGGCTGGCCCACTTTTATTAGGCGGCACTGAACGCTGGGCACGCAAGGCACGAGGCACATCTTGCCTGCCTACAGATCTTGCCTGCCCACTTGAACACTGAGCACTGTGCCAGAAAGCACATCACACCCGTTGACAGGCAAATCACTCACATCACTGTCGAGGTGGGACGACATGGATTGTCCAGCTAGTGGCTGTGAAGAAATGGAGAAGAGAGTTCTAGCTTCTGGAGACTGAGGTATCGATGATACACTAGAAGGCTGCCGCGGCAACACTGGGCCCGCCGAGCCTTGATCCTGTGCATAACGTTTAGAATCGTGGAGAAAATATAACTGAAATGAATCAAAATGTTCATCCTCTTCCCGATTCAGTTGCCTCAGCACCTTTGCCAGCTTGGAAGCATTCCATAGCTTGCCATCATCTAGGCGGTATGATGCTGGGCCATGTTGTTGAATGACCTCCAGTGGCGAGGAGAAACAACTGTTTCCTTTTAACTGAATGAGAGGTTTACGTACTTTGACAAAATCCCCTGGCTCAATTCTGGGTGGTCGTGCTCTATGTTTGTTATCTGCCTATTCTTTCATCATCATCTGTTTTTTCTGCATCCTTTTCCTCAAATATTGAATAGCTAGATATGGATTCTCCCCATACAATGACGGAAATGGAGGAAATCCAACAATATCTAGCTTTGTACGAAGGCATCTGCCAAGAAGAAGAACTGCCGGTGCCACCCCTGCTGTGGTCTGAGGTGTAGATCTATATATGCCAAAATACTGTGCAATTGTGGACTTCAGAGGCCGACGTTCCGACCATGACAGTTGAACAAAGGACTTGAAAGTTCTGTTAAACCTTTCGACTTGTCCGTTGGCCTGTGGGTGATATATCGAAGAAGGAGCTAACTTGATAGCCCTGTTACTCAGAAATTGCTTACATTTCTTTTACATGAACTGAGGGCCTTGATCAGATACTATCTCTTCTGGACAACCTTCATGGGCAAAAACGTCAAGTAAGAAATCTGTACTATCTGTAGCAGTTACATTATCTGTCATCTTCGATCACCTCAGGCCATTTAGAAAATTAGTCAACTAAAGTGATGGCATAGCGACAATGTCGAGGCGCTCGTTCAAAATGACCGACTATGTCGATTGCCAACTTTTGCCAAAGCTTTTCTGTAAAAGGAACAGGGTGCAAAGGTGGCACCGATGTTTTCGCTGTTTTTACGCCATGAACGGTATTAGTTGGAATGATCTCTTCCTCCGACGCCTATGTCGTAGCTGTGATGCAACCTTCCTCAGACTCATATTCTTGCACTTCTCGCACAGAAGGTCGACGTCGATTGCAGACTGACTGAAAATGTCCAACTCGTCCACAATAAAAATAAGTTCTCCTTTGCGCAGGACATGTAGGTGCCGACGCTATGTGACGATCCGATCCACATCTGTAGCAGTAGCAGTGTGGCATGTTGCGCGTCCGTTCGCGTTCATTTACGGAACATTGTCGGAAAAGTTGCGTTCATTCGGAACGCTGGTAGCAACGCTGCTGAAACTGCGTCTACTCGTAGATGGTGTTACGATGCGTTGTTGCGCCGGACGCCTTGAAGAACGGCCGTCTTGAAATGGAGGCATGGTTTCTTGACGTCGGGGACGAGTTTGATGAAAAGACTAAACTCCTCCTTGAATTTGCTGAGGAACTCGTGGAAACGATGGCGTTGCTTGGCACTGTGAACGAACTTGATGCAATGAGTAGGTTGCTTCCTGCGTTGGTGCTGCGACTTCTTGAGCGTCGCGAGTCGTTTGCTCATACCGCAAAGCAATATTCGAAGTTGCAGCGAAGGAGATATCTGATCCTTCTAACAAAAGGCGTTCACGAACGCGTAGCGATGAGACGCCGGTCACTAACATGTCTCTCGTTGCTTCATCTGGGGACGCAAAACTGGACGCGTTTGCCAGATCTCGGAGTGCGGCTGTGCATTCTGGGACCTCTGAAGGAAAGGCTCGGGCGCGTGAACGCCGGAGAACCCCTGCGTCGCGTTCGACATTTTTTTCCGTTAATTATCTTGTTCGCCGCTTATATTTCTCTAATACAACCGTTCCTCAGTACAACTTTGAAACGTCATGGCTATAAATGAGGCATTAGCCTCCCTAACCAATACTCAATATGGCGGTTGGCTTCCTCAATAGTCGGTTGCGAAAATGGCAGCGGCCTCCCAGTCTCTCAATGGCAGGTAATAAAAACGGCAGCAGCTTCCCGGCTCCTTCAATGGCCGGCTACAAAACAACAGTGGCCTCCTGAATCGCCGCTAACGAAAATGCTGACCCAGTACAACGTACTTGCGGTTCTTCATTCCATCCGCATTGAATACTGAACATGAAAGTTGGCGGCCTCCCGGTCTTCGCAATTGCCGATTACAGAAAATGGCGGCCAACGGTCTTCCTCCCTCCTCATCTGCGCAGCAACAGGTTGCACGCAATGGCGGTAACTGCGTAGGTCCGCTAGGCTTAGCAACCCTCTCAACCGGCTGAACTCGAGGCGTCTCAAAAAGTAACCTCGCTCATTTTCACAACAACACTCTTCACGCGTCTAAGAAAAGCCGGTGATGAACGCACTCCCCCGCTTTCCATATCTTCAGTACTCCGGGCGAACGCGGCTCCTTGGCAGCGGCCCGGTCCTCAATGATGACGCAGGAAGAGCCAAGTAGACACCGAAGTCCTCCGATGAAGAAGTTGAATTTGCCGCTGGAAATAGGCCGTGAAGAAAAGAACCGAAGGCGACGGATCGTCGTCACATTACTTTTAAACTAATTCATGACAGTCAAGTCACGCTAACACTTCTGTTGGGCCTAGTTGGTGCATGGTGATACAGATGAACGATGTGCGCAAAACATTCGACGAGCCACATGCACGGGATAAACACAAGGACAGGCGCAACACAACATGCTAGGCCAGTGGGCCTAATAAATCCCGTACTCGTCGCCAATGTGGTGTCGGCCTGGACGGCCGCAAGAAGTCAGTCGAGACTCAGCAAAACATGACGACTGACGTTTTATTAATGGTGGGATGGGTTTTTATATAAAACAGTCACGTGATAATCCACATGTGCAGATGCACATAGACAAGGCCAAATCCAATCCAAGTAGAACCAAACTGAAACTGAAACCAAGCACACAACAATACCCACATGGGGGGATTGGTTGTTGTTGTTTTCCACATACTATGGCACTTGCCCACATATGGAGTATTGGCCAAGAATTGCGGGGTACAGAGAGTTTTTGAGGTAAATAGTGCCTGGACGAAATTAAAATGAATGGTAAGGACGGAAGAAGTAAACAAAAAGGAACAACGAAATGAAACAGGAAATGCATAACGCACGCAGGAGATCGAGACTGACGCTTATAGCCGAGTAGTTAAATGATAATGATAATTGTAAGAATAAAATAATATTGAAAAAATTTTAAAAATTTAACAAGGTAGTCGTCTTGATTCCATTAAAAAATTTTGGGATCGGCCTGGATGTAGTGGCGTAACGCCGCCTTTGTCTTTCTCCAGTAGAGTCAGTTGTTGGGCTAGTTGGTATTCTTGATTCACGTTCCTAGTATTCCAGCGCAACGGCACATAGCCAAAGAAAAGAAGACTGAAAAGAAGAAGGACGAACACCGTCCTCCTCCTTCTTTTCCACATTATTTTCTTTGGCTATGTGCCGTTGCGCTGGAATACTAGGAACTAGATTTACCTCAGTAGAGTCAGTTCTTGGACTAGTTGGTATTCTTGAGTCACGTTCATAGTATTTCAGCGCAACGGCACAAGCCAAAGAAGACGGAAAAGAAGAAGGACGAACACCGTCCTCCTCCTTCTTTTCCACATTATTTTCTTTGGCTATGTGCCGTTGCGCTGGAATACTAGGAACTAGATTTACCTCAGTAGAGTCAGTTCTTGGACTAGTTGGTATTCTTGAGTCACGTTCATAGTATTTCAGCGCAACGGCACAAGCCAAAGAAGACGGAAAAGAAGAAGGACGAACACCGTCCTCCTCCTTCTTTTCCGCCTTATTTTCTTTGGCTATGTGCCGTTGCGCTGGAATACTAAGAACCAGATTTACCTCAGTAGAGTCAGTTCTTGGGATAGTTGGTATTC
This sequence comes from Amblyomma americanum, assembly GCF_052857255.1. Taxonomy (NCBI): domain Eukaryota; kingdom Metazoa; phylum Arthropoda; class Arachnida; order Ixodida; family Ixodidae; genus Amblyomma; species Amblyomma americanum. Next base: position 10,129,421 of record NC_135505.1, on the reverse strand, counting down.
TTGAGTCACATTCATAGTATTCCAGCGCAACGGCACAAGCCAAAGAAAAGAAGACGGAAAAGAAGAAGGACGAACACCGTCCTCCTCCTTCTTTTCCGCCTTATTTCCTTTGGCTATGTGCCGTTGCGCTGGAATACTAGGAACTAGATTTACCTCAGTAGAGTCAGTTCTTGGGCTAGTTGGTATTCTTGAGTCACGTTCATAGTATTCCAGCGCAACGGCACAAGCCAAAGAAGACGGAAAAGAAGAGGGACGAACACCGTCCTCCTCCTTCTTTTCCGCCTTATTTTCTTTGGCTATGTGCCGTTGCGCTGGAATACTAAGAACTAATTTACCTCAGTAGAGTCAGTTCTTGGGATAGTTGGTATTCTTGAGTCACATTCATAGTATTCCAGCGCAACGGCACAAGCCAAAGAAAAGAAGACGGAAAAGAAGAAGGACGAACACCGTCCTCCTCCTTCTTTTCCGCCTTATTTTCTTTGGCTATGTGCCGTTGCGCTGGAATACTAGGAACTAGATTTACCTCAGTAGAGTCAGTTCTTGGGCTAGTTGGTATTCTTGAGTCACGTTCATAGTATTCCAGCGCAACGGCACAAGCCAAAGAAAAGAAGACGGAAAAGAAGAAGGACGAACACCTTCCTCCTCCTTCTTTTCTGCCTTATTTTCTTTGGCTATCTTCCGTTGCGCTGGAATACTAGGAACTAGATTTACCTCAGTAGAGTCAGTTCTTGGGCTAGTTCGTATTCTTGAGTCACGTTCATAGTATTCCAGCGCAACGGCACAAGCCAAAGAAGACGGAAAAGAAGAGGGACGAACACCGTCCTCCTCCTTCTTTTCCGCCTTAATTTATTTGGCTATCTTCCGTTGCGCTGGAATACTAGGAACTAGATTTACCTCAGTAGAGTCAGTTCTTGGGCTAGTTGGTATTCTTGAGTCACGTTCATAGTATTCCAGCGCAACGGCACAAGCCAAAGAAGACGGAAAACAAGGAGGACGAACACCGTCCTCCTCCTTCTTTTCCGCCTTATTTTCTTTGGCTATGTGCCGTTGCGCTGGAATACTAGGAACTAGATTTACCTGAGTAGAGTCAGTTCTTGGGATAGTTGGTATTCTTGAGTCACGTTCATAGTATTCCAGCGCAACGGCACAAGCCAAAGAAGACGGAAAAGAAGAGGGACGAACACCGTCCTCCTCCTTCTTTTCCACCTTATTTTCTTTGGCTATGTGCCGTTGCGCTGGAATACTAGGAACTAGATTTACCTCAGTAGACTCAGTTCTTGGGCTAGTTGGTATTCTTGAATCACGTTCATAGTATTCCAGCGCAACGGCACAAGCCAAAGAAGACGGAAAAGAAGAGGGACGAACACCGTCCTCCTCCTTCTTTTCCGCCTTATTTTCTTTGGCTATGTGGCGTTGCGCTGGAATACTAGGAACTAGATTTACCTCAGTAGAGTCCGTTCTTGGGCTAGTTGGTATTCTTGAGTCACGTTCATACTATTCCAGCGCAACGGCACAAGCCAAAGAAAAGAAGACGGAAAGGAAGAAGGACGAACACCGTCCTCCTCTTTCTTTTCCGCCTTATTTTCTTTGGCTATGTGCTGTTGCGCTGGAATACTAGGAACTAGATTTACCTCAGTAGAGTCAGTTCTTGGGCTAGTTGGTATTCTTGAGTCACGTTCATAGTATTACAGCGCAACGGCACAAGCCAAAGAAGACGGAAAAGAAGAGGGACGAACACCGTCCTCCTCCTTCTTTTTCGCCTTATTTTCTTTGGGTATGTGCCGTTGCGCTGGAATACTAGGAACTAGATTTACCTCAGTAGAGTCAGTTCTTGGGCGAGTTGGTATTCTTGAGTCACGTTCATAGTATCCCAGCGCAACGGCACAAGCCAAAGAAGACGGAAAAGAAGAGGGACGAACACCGTCCTCCTCCTTCTTTTCCGCCTTATTTTCTTTGGCTATGTGCCGTTGCGCTGGAATACTAAGAACTAGATTTACCTCAGTAGAGTCAGTTGTTGGGCTAGTTGGTATTCTTGAGTCACGTTCATAGTATTCCAGCGCAACGGCACAAGCTAAAGAATAGAAGACGGAAAAGAAGAAGGACGAACACAGCGCTGACTGCCGTTGCGCTGGAATACCATGAATGTGAGTCGTCTTTCTCCACTACGCCGCAGCCGAACAGCCCGCGTGTTTTTTTCTTTATTTGTTCCTCAGACAGTGTCTAAGAGGTGGCCAAGTCCTGATGAGGTCTTGGCCCCTTGTACAAATTTTTGCAGCAATGAACAGAACTCACGCAAAATACTTCGGTCAGTAGTCGGGATACAACGTAAAGAACTCTTTAAAAGGCAAAATTGTACCGTCCTGTACATCAGTCTCAAATGATATCAAAGTTGTAAGAAAACGCGGCTTTTCTTAACGCATTAAGGTTTGTACACAAAGGGTACAGGCAATAGGAGCCATCAAGTGCGAAACCGGCACTACAAACATCAACACCAATAGACGAGGAAAGCAAAACTAGAACACCAGAACAGTTTTGTATCCAATGGCGAGCATTACATGCAATATTCCATGTGTAATACATCAAGGTTCTTATTCTTAGCACATCAAGGTTTGTACACAAAGGGCACAGGCAATAGGAGCCATCAAGTGCGAAACCGGCACTACAAACATCAACACCAATAGACGAGAAAAGCAAAACTAGAACACCAGAACAGTTTTGTATCCAATGGCGAGCATTACATGCAATATTCCATGTGTAATACATCAAGGTTCTTATTCTTAACACATCAAGGTTTGTACACAAAGGGCACAGGCAATAGGAGCCATCAAGTGCGAAACCGGCACTACAAACATCAACACCAATAGACGAGAAAAGCAAAACTAGAACACCAGAACAGTTTTGTATCCAATGGCGAGCATTACATACAATATTCCATGTGTAATACATCAAGGTTCTTATTCTTAACACATCAAGGTTTGTACACAAAGGGCACAGGCAATAGGAGCCATCAAGTGCGAAACCGGCACTACAAACATCAACACCAATAGACGAGAAAAGCAAAACTAGAACACCAGAACAGTTTTGTATCCAATGGCGAGCATTACATGCAATATTCCATGTGTAATACATCAAGGTTCTTATTCTTAACACATCAAGGTTTGTACACAAAGGGCACAGGCAATAGGAGCCATCAAGTGCGAAACCGGCACTACAAACATCTACACCAATAGACGAGAAAAGCAAAACTAGAACACCAGAACAGTTTTGTATCCAATGGCGAGCATTACATACAATATTCCATGTGTAATACATCAAGGTTCTTATTCTTAACACATCAAGGTTTGTACACAAAGGGCACAGGCAATAGGAGCCATCAAGTGCGAAACCGGCACTACAAACATCAACACCAATAGACGAGAAAAGCAAAACTAGAACACCAGAACAGTTTGTATCCAATGGCGAGCATTACATACAATATTCCATGTGTAATACATCAAGGTTCTTATTCTTAACACATCAAGGTTTGTACACAAAGGGCACAGGCAATAGGAGCCATCAAGTGCGAAACCGGCACTACAAACATCAACACCAATAGACGAGAAAAGCAAAACTAGAACACCAGAACAGTTTTGTATCCAATGGCGAGCATTACATGCAATATTCCATGTGTAATACATCAAGGTTCTTATTCTTAACACATCAAGGTTTGTACACAAAGGGCACAGGCAATAGGAGCCATCAAGTGCGAAACCGGCACTACAAACATCAACACCAATAGACGAGAAAAGCAAAACTAGAACACCAGAACAGTTTTGTATCCAATGGCGAGCATTACATACAATATTCCATGTGTAATACATCAAGGTTCTTATTCTTAACACATCAAGGTTTGTACACAAAGGGCACAGGCAATAGGAGCCATCAAGTGCGAAACCGGCACTACAAACATCAACACCAATAGACGAGAAAAGCAAAACTAGAACACCAGAACAGTTTTGTATCCAATGGCGAGCATTACATACAATATTCCATGTGTAATACATCAAGGTTCTTATTCTTAACACATCAAGGTTTGTACACAAAGGGCACAGGCAATAGGAGCCATCAAGTGCGAAACCGGCACTACAAACATCAACACCAATAGACGAGAAAAGCAAAACTAGAACACCAGAACAGTTTTGTATCCAATGGCGAGCATTACATGCAATATTCCATGTGTAATACATCAAGGTTCTTATTCTTAACACATCAAGGTTTGTACACAAAGGGCACAGGCAATAGGAGCCATCAAGTGCGAAACCGGCACTACAAACATCAACACCAATAGACGAGAAAAGCAAAACTAGAACACCAGAACAGTTTTGTATCCAATGGCGAGCATTACATACAATATTCCATGTGTAATACATCAAGGTTCTTATTCTTAACACATCAAGGTTTGTACACAAAGGGCACAGGCAATAGGAGCCATCAAGTGCGAAACCGGCACTACAAACATCAACACCAATAGACGAGAAAAGCAAAACTAGAACACCAGAACAGTTTTGTATCCAATGGCGAGCATTACATACAATATTCCATGTGTAATACATCAAGGTTCTTATTCTTAACACATCAAGGTTTGTACACAAAGGGCACAGGCAATAGGAGCCATCAAGTGCGAAACCGGCACTACAAACATCAACACCAATAGACGAGAAAAGCAAAACTAGAACACCAGAACAGTTTTGTATCCAATGGCGAGCATTACATACAATATTCCATGTGTAATACATCAAGGTTCTTATTCTTAACACATCAAGGTTTGTACACAAAGGGCACAGGCAATAGGAGCCATCAAGTGCGAAACCGGCACTACAAACATCAACACCAATAGACGAGAAAAGCAAAACTAGAACACCAGAACAGTTTTGTATCCAATGGCGAGCATTGCATACAATATTCCATGTGTAAACCGCGGAACACGGATTGGAGGTTCAGCCGGTTTGGTAACGGTCTAGTAATAGCACATATCTGAGTTGTGTATGAAATTCCACAATTAACCAAGAAATGTCTGCATTCACCTTTAAAAGCAGTAAAGCATTTGAAGAGATCCATGTGCATTCGAGAGCTATTTAACAGCTTAGCAAGCTGAAAAGCTAGCGTTTGGCGACCATCATTTATTTATTTATTTAAGATACCCTCAGGGTACAGATGTACGTTACAGAGGGGAGGGGCGGATACATATACAAAGTAAAGTTAGCACATGAAGAAAACAATAAAACAAAAGAAAGTAGAACAACAAGGTACAAAATATAATTTCTAAGCCGGCATTGGTGTCAAAAATATATAGAAATGTAACAAGGAACACAGTACACAATGAAGATAGACAAATGAAAAATGGTTTAACACTATGCAAGAAAGAAGCTTTGCAACGCGGATTTAAAGTTTTCTTCTCCAGTTATACTTGTTAGTGATGCGGATAGGTTATTCCAATCATTACAAGTCCTGGGAAGAAACGAGTTAGAATGGGCAACCGTGCTTGAGTGTGGAATGTAGACATCATTAGTTCGCGTCATATGCGCTCTCCTTTTAGGATCGCGGATCGGGTATGCGGTGATATTTTCTTTTCGAAGGGTAAGCAGTTTGTATCGGTGGGCCCACTGCAGCACTTTACAGTAATAGACCTGGTTTTCTTTTAGCATGATGTATTTGGCGAAAAGCTGCACGGTCCGTAAGTTGTGCCTATCGCCTCTACAGTTCTCGCACAAGCGTAATACCGTTTTTTTGGTGGGACAATTACTTTATTATAATTCTAGACAGCCTATAATTATAATAAAGTAATTGTCCCCCAATTCCCCATCATTCCCCAGACCAATATTCCATAAATTAAGCGAGACTAAAAAAGAATATTGTCACGTAGTGGTGACGGCAGTCGAAGGAGCGATGAAGACAGACAAACGTTCTTCTAAAAGAAAACTCTTTATTTGGCCTGACTTGCGCCCGCAATGGACTGAATCACTCGGCGGCGGCGAAGCGACAAGAGTGCTCGGCGGTCGTTGAACAGAATCCCCGCCGCTGTCGGCCGTGTTCAATTTAAATCTGATAGCAAACTTTCGAGATAAAGCGTGCAGAGTTACTAGCGAACCGCTTTTTTTTTCGTCACCCACGGTTTTTGTACGACAAAAGCTTAAATAAACTTAACTTGACTTGACATTCTGGAACAACGTAGAATCAGCTCTGCCTGGATGCGATCAGTCGAGATAAATCTGGTATCGTCTTGCGTCGCCTACAAAGCGATAAAGTGGCGTGGCGGCAGATTTCAAGAAGGAACAAACACTGCAAAGATTCGCGGCATTACTCCCCTCTCAAAAAAGCATCGACCCGATGCATTGAAACAAATAATGCGACTAGCAACAAATAAAATGGATCTTGCGAAAATAAAGTGTGGAAATGCAGCGTCCTTTAGAGCGCATAATGGGCTTTAGACGGACGGCATGGACCACTTCTGGTCGTACACGGCGTCGCTGGGATGCAGTCATTGACACAGGAATGAATTCATAATCCAGTTTGCCTAGCCGACGAAGAACCTTGTAAGGGCAGAGATAGCGGCGCAAAAGCTTTTCACTCAATCCACGGCGGCTAATGGGCGTCCAAACCCAGACTTGGTCTCCTGGCTTGTATTCCGTGTTGCGTCTTCGTAGGTTGTACCGCCTGGCGTCGGTCCGCTGCTGGTCTTTGATCCTTGAACGGGCAAGTCTTCGGGCTTCTGCGCGTTGAAGGTAGGCGGTAACGTCGACGTTCTCTTCTTCGGTAACGTTGGGCAGCATGGCGTCTAGCGTGGTCGTTGCCTCCCTGCCATGGACGAGTCTAAAAGGCGCCATCTCGGTGGTCTCCCGCACTGCGGTGTTGTAGGCAAAGACGACGTAAGGCAGGATGGCGTCCCAGGTCTTGTGTGCGGCATCGACATACATGGCGAGCATATCGGCGATGGTTTTGTTCAGGCGCTAGGTCAGTCAGTTGATCTGCGGATGGCATACAGTCGTCCTCCTGTGGCTTGTATTAGTTGTAGCGCAGGATGACTTGTGTCAGTTCTGCCGTGAATGCTGTTCCTCTGTCCGTGATGAGCACAGCGGGGGCGCCGTGTCGCTGTAGAATGCACTCCACGAAAAATTTGGCGACTTCTGCTGCTGTTCCGTTCGGTAGGGCTTTTGCCTCGGCGTAGCGGATCAGGTAGTCGGTCGCCATGATGATCCACTTATTTTCAGACGTTGACTTTGGGAAAGGAGCAAGAAAGTCCATGCCGATCTGCTGAAAGGGCCTTGAGGGGGGTTCAATTGGGTCCAGAAATCCTGCTGGTCGGGAGGGAGCGGTCTTTCGTCGCTGACAATCTCGGCAGGTTTTTACATAATGTGCGACATGGTCAGACAGTCGGGGCCAGTGATACTTGTCTGAATGCGGTGGAGGATGCGAGTAAATCCGAGATGTCCAGCTGTCGGCTCGTCGTGTGAAACCTGTAGAACTTCCTCGCGGAGACAAGCAGGTAAAACAAGGACGTAGGCTGTTTTGTTCGCTGCGAAGTTCTTCATGAGGACATCATTCTGTACAAAGAAGGAAGAGGGTCCTCGCTTGAATTAGGCGGATGGTGAATAAACTTTGCCTTCCAAGTACTCGATAAGGCTTTTTAGGTCGGGGTCCGAGCGTTGCTGCTTGGCAAAAGAGCTGGAGCTCATGGGTCCCAGTAAGGCGTTCTCATCGTCGTCCGGCGGCGGCAGATCTACAGGGGCTCGTGAGGGGCAATCGGCGTCAGAATGTTTGCGTCCGGACTTGTAAATGACGGTGACGTCAAACTCCTGGAGGCGCAGACTCCATTGAGCGAGTCGGCCAGAGGGGTCCTTCAAATTGGCAAGGCAGCACAGCGCCTGGTGATCGCCGACTACCTTGAACGGTTGTCCGTACAGCTAGGGGCGGAATTTCGATGTAGCCCAGATGATGGCAAGGCACTCCTTCTCAGTCGTCGAATAGTTAGCCTCGGCATTGGAAAGGGAACGGCTAGCGTATGCAATGACTTTCTCCAGCCCGTCGCTTCTTTGAACGTGGACGGCGACTAGGCCCACGCTGCTTGGGTCGGTATGAACTTCAGTATCGGCGGTGTCACCAAAATGCTCGATGGTCGGTGAGGACTGTAAACGACGCTGAAGTTCTTTGAAGGCTTCTGCTTGCGGGGCTTCCCATTTAAATGGCACGTCAGCCTTCGTCAGTCTAGTGAGGGGCTCGGCGATGCGCGAAACGTTTTTCACAAATCGTCGGTAGTATGCGCACCGTCCGAGGAATCTGCACACTGATTCTTATCGGCCGGCGGTGGAAAGTGTTCAATAGCAGCTGTTTTCTGCGGGTCTGGGCGTACTCCTTCCTTGCTAACGATGTGGCCTAGAGACAGCAGCTCTTCATAGGCAAAGTGGCACTTCTCTGCTTTCAAGGTTAGGCCAGACGACCGTGATGGTGTCTAGTACTGTTCGAAGTCTTTTGAACTGCTCTTCGAAGTTCGAGGTGAATACAACGACGCAATCTAAATATAGCAGACAAATTTTCCACTTCAGGCCTGCCAGTACTGTATCCATTACTCGCTGAAACGTCGCGGGTGCGGAACAGATACCAAATGGCATCACCTTGAACTCGAAGAGCCCATCCGGAGTGATGAATGCCGTCTTCTCGCGATCTCTTTCATCGACCTCATTTTGCCAGTAGCCGCTCTTGAGTTCCATCGATGAGAAATACTTGGCGTTGCAGGGCCGGTCCAGTGTGTCGTCGATGCGGGGGAGGGCGTAGGCGTCCATCTTTGTAATCTTGTTCAGGCGGCGGTAATCAACGCAGAATCGAAGTGCGCCGTCTTTCTTTCTCTCTAGAACAACCGGTGCCGCTCATGGGCTGTTTGATGGCTGGATGACGTCGTCGCGAAGCATTTCTTCCACTTGATCCCGGACGGCTTGTCGTTCTCGCGGCTACACACGGTAGGGTCTTTGACGGAGAGGTCGGGCGTGCTGGTCGGTTATAATGCAATGCTTGGCAATCGGCGTTTCTCGGACCTTTGGCGAGGACGATAAAAACTCGCTGTAGCTTCGATGCAAATTGCGGATCTGGTCTCCTCTCTAGCGGGGCAGGGCTGGATTGACGTCGAAAGTGGGCGAGTTTTCTTTGCTAGGCGAATCTTCTGCGGTGGAGCCAGAGAGGGCGAAGGAGTCTCGTACGTCGGATATTTCGTCGAAGAAAGCAGTCGTCGTTCCTCTGTTAATGTGCCGGTATTCTTCGCTGAAGTTAGTCAGCAGTGCTTCGGCCTGGCCATTGCGGAAATGTGCGATGCCTCTTGCGATGCTGATTCCTCGGTCTAGAAGCAACTGCATGTTCCCCGCGATGATTGCTTCAGCATTAATGGCTTTCGTGGCGCCTACGGTCACGATAACGCTTGAACGTTGTGGGACGCTTCCTTCTTCCTCCAGGGCACTCAGGGCAACTTGATTTTCCGGAGATTTCATCGAAGGGATGGCCTCGTCCGTCGAAAGCGTGATCAGCTTGGATCGCAGATCGATGATAGCCTGATGCTCACTAAGGAAACCCATGCCCAAGATCACCTCGCGGGAGCATTGCGGTAGCATAACAAAGTTCGCAGGATAGGTATCTCCTTTGACAGTCCTGTGTGGCGGCGTCGTTTTGAGTGCAGTTCGCGTCGTGGTCGCGGTTGTCATTTTCTATGGAGCCGGTGCAGCGAGTCTTCATGCGGCGTAACGGGTGCAGCGTCTTCATGGGGCGTGGTCGGTGGAGGATCTAGGGTGTTTCGCTCCTGAGCAACCTCACCTTCAGAGGTTGTTGTCTTTAGTTTCCCCTACGGGGGCTGGAAGACCTTACTTCTTATCGCGGCTGCGTAGCTGCGGCGTGGCGACGCAAAGCGCGACGGCGATTGTGAGCGCGAATGACGGTTCGGCGTGTACTCCTCTCGACGCAAGTACTCGCCGATTTCCTGCGGACCTTGGCCGAAGCGTGGTCGTGGGGCGTCAACGGCAAATCCTCTAAGACCTATACGTCGATACGGGCAGTGTCGAAGGTTATGGCCGGCCTCACCTCAATGACAGCACAACGGCCGTTGTCGGAAATCCTCCAGGCGTCGCATTTCCTTGGGCTTGAGCGTCGCTCATAAGCTGGGCGGGCGGAGGCAGGGAGGCGGCGTTCAGGAAGAGGTTTTTTTATGTCGGAGAGGATGTAGGGGTTGAGATGAGTGGAGTTGAGTGGTTGTAAGCTACCGGTGGGATTAGCCTTGCAGTTGCTGCCGGCAATTGCTCCACCGTAGCGACACTTAAATAGAAATCACAGAAACACTGTCCGCAAAAACCCAAATAGACACTCCTGAGGTCACCATGTGCAGGCCAAATCCGTGTCCTGCAGGTAAAGTAGAAGAAGGCGAGAAGCATCCCTTCTACTCGACTGGCTCCCGCGCGGGAAAACAATGTCCTGAAGAGAACTGTGAGGAACTCCTGCCTTCTTGAGGGATCCGAATAACACAGCCCGTTCCGCGTTGTACAATGTACAGCACAAGAGGTAATGTTCTATGTCACCACACACACCACACGTTGAACACAATGGTGACAACGCTAGGCCAGTCTTATACATCCACGCCGGCGTACGAGCAGAATCCGTGCGAACGCGGTGCAGCAAAGTGGCTTGGTACCTTTTGAGACCCTTGGTCACACATGGCTGATGAGGAGAGCTCCACAAAGAACTGAAGTGGCACAACACCACATCTCTGAACATTTGCTTGACTTCATGAGGGACTCCATGTACTGGAATCCCGGAGAGAGCTGTATGGGCGAGGTTGTCTGCTATCTCGTTGCCTAAGACACCTATGTGCGAGGGCACCCATTGAAAACGTATAGCTATGGAGATTCTGCACCAAACTTAGGGATCTAAGACTCAAGACATCAGTGGGGAACCCGTACTCTAACCTTTGAAGGGCAGATTTTGAATCCGTAATTATGACAGTAGGTTGAGGCGTACAACACCGTAGCTTCTTTAGAGCTGCCTCAATGGCAACGCTTTCGGCCATTGTGGAGGACACGACTTTAGTAAAACGAACAGACCAATCATACTTCAAAGACGGAATATGAAAAGCAGCTGCACTAGATCCTCTGACCTTGTCCACAGAGCCGTCTGTAAAAATTTGAAGATGACTGGCATATTCGGTCTCAAGATGTTCCAGTACGAGCGAACGCATTGCCGCTAAAGGAGAATTCCGCTTAGCGCGAGCGTGGGGAATTGTCAAGGAACAATCGAGGCTCGGAAAGGACCAAGGTGGCTTCAACGTCTTAGGTCGATCTCGAAGGTCGAGACCCAGAGAACGAAGAGTATTTAAAGCCAAGTACGCCCTGGACTCAGATCTCTTTCGAAGGCGCTGTAGAAGCGCTCTCCCGGCAACAGTCTCTCTGAGGCGGCCAATTTGCAGCAAAAGTCTTTGTGAAGCGGCTAGCCGAAGAGGTTTCGATTGAGACTCATACAGTACTGCATTGTTTGGAGCAGCTTGCGGAACGCCGAGAGCACTCCTTAGTCCCATTCTGTGCAAAACCTCAAGGCGTTCCAGCTGCGATACCGAGGGGGAAATTAAAGGGAGCTGGTACATTATGCGGCTTGTCACCAGGGCATCGTGAAGCCTGATCATTGAAGCAGGATGGTTTCCCCATTGCTCACTAGCAACTCTACGAAGCACATTGAGACGCGAAGACAGTGAAGCCACAATCGAGTCCACAGCTCGTCGCCACTGTAGACGTGAGTCAATAGTGACGCCCAAAAAACGTATGTGGTTAACCTGACGAAGGCAAGACTGATCAAGGTCTATGCTCAGCCGCGCATACCGTCGTCCCCTACCTGGAAACAGGACGAAGCCAGATTTTTCCACCGAGAGAGTCAACCCAACACCTTGAAGGTAACTTTTAACTGAAAGCACGGCCTGTCGCGCTAATAGAGCTAAGCATTTGTGTTGATATCCGGTTAACCAAAGACAAATGTCGTCTGCATATATCGACATATGGACATGCCTACAATGTTTTTTGCACTTTTGCGGGAAGACCAGCCATGACAACATTAAAGAGCATTGGGTACAGGACACTACCCTGAGGTACCCTCGCGCTACCGCCCTTTCGGAGCTCATTGTACTGCCTAACCGCACTCTAAATTTATGATCACTGAGAAATGAGTGAATGAATCGCAGAAGATAGCCCTGTACGCCTACGACCTGCAGACTATTCAGTATTGAGCTCTGGAGGATGCTATCATAAGCCTTTGATACGTCTAGGAAAATAGCTAGTGTTGAAAGTCCAAAAGCACTCTGATGTTCAATGTGGCTTATCAAGTCCAGGACGCTATCTTGCGCGCTTAAACCTGTGCGGAATCCAGTCATGCATGTTGGTAGTGCCCTTATATCCTCAAGCCACCAAGACAAACGCTTACTTGCCATCTTCTCCATGAGCTTAGCCACACACGACGTCAGCGATACAGGACGACACGAGGCCGCGTCTGTCATCTCTTTGCTGGCCTTCAGCAGTGGGACTACACAAGCCACCTTCCATGAAGGGGGAACGTCACCAGACTCCCACACTCGATTGAGATAGGTTAGGAGCATCTTCCGGTGTTCCAGAGGCAGGTTCTGTAACATTTGATTGGTAATGCCGTCAGGTCCTGGTGCACAGCGACGCCACAGGCTGCGGAGCGCTGTCTGTAGTTCTCGAAGTGTGAACGGGGCGTCCGTAACAGACGGAGACGTAGCAGGTAGAGCGCAGGGATGAATGCCTGGTCTGGAATTTACAAATGCATCCGCAAATTCCTCTGCCAAGCACACGAGATGTTTCTGCGTGCGCAATGCAAGCGCCTCGAAAGGTTTACTCGGACGAGACCACCAGCAAGACTGCCAACGACACGCCAAATTCTCGTTATCGGTGTGAAAACAGTCAAACTAGCGCAAAAGGATGCCCACTGGGACCTACAGAGCTTGTTCGCATGACGTCTAATGGCAGAGTTGAGCCTGTTGAAAGTTGTCTTCAAGGCTCTGTCGTCCTTCTTCCGCAACAGATGTCGCTCCGCCCTTCTGCGCGCTGCGCAGAGGTTCCTGAGTTTTAAATCCGGAGTCGGAAAATGATCAGGTAGATTGAGCGCCGTGGTAGCAGCCATCTTAGCATAAATCATTTTGTCTGTCACATCGCCGGAAACACAGGCTAAGTGCTCCCTGTATTTTTCCCAATTAACAACATGGCAAATTTTAGGACCACGCAGATGGAAGTCGGCAGTAAACACAAATATCGGGTAGTGATCACTTCCCATTCGGTCAGCTCTAGTTGACCACTGCACACGGACGTCAGGTGAATGTAAGGTTAGGTCTATAGATGTGGGGGAGGTTGGAGGCCGAAAGAAAGTGGGACTTCCGTCATTGGCCACGCACAGGTCCAAACTGTCGATGACTTCTACAAGTTGGCGTCCGCGAGGATCTGTGTTCCTGTCACCCCAGGCAGGGTGGTGGGCGTTGAAGTCACCGCAGATGATTCTGGGTGCTGGGAAGCGGTCACAAAGTTGCTGGAGAAACAAAGCCATATCGACCTTCTTCCGCGGGGACACGTATAGTGATGCAATGGATAGAGTTCGGAAGGCGAGCCGAATCCTCACAGCCACTACCTCAATACTGTCGGTGCAAAGATCGGTGACGTTCAAAGCCACATGAGGAATCTGCCTTCGTATGTAAAGGGCGGCACTTCCTGCGGGAAAAGACTTGATGCTGCAATTCTTGTGGGCGACGTATCCCGGCAAAGACCTCCCGCTTGGCAAGCCAGCCTCCGAGAGGGCCAGTACTGGAACACAGTTCTCTTTCAAGAACAATTTTAGTTCTGCTAATCGACTTATAATCCCAGCGCAGTTCTATTGCATGATAAACGGCACTTTTCTAGGGTTTTTAGTTGCAACAGGTTGAAGAAAACTAGCCATCTAGGAGTTGAAGTTCTCTGCGAAGGCGGTGATCAAGGTCTCAATGGAAAGCACCAGCTGTATAAAGTTCTTCAAAGTGCCAGGCTGCATCGCTTCGCTAAATGAACGCAGGACATCAAACAAAACGCGTAGAAGGTCGGAGAGATTCCGGCTTTTGAGCTCCTTATTTTGCTGCACGCACTGGCGCACCACTTCGACAAAAGACGGGGACTGGGACCCACTCTTGGCCATGGTAGCTGGTGTGTGCATCTCATTTAAGGCAAGGGGATGTCCTCCATGTTGTCGAGTCTTGCTTTGATCTGGTCGCTGAGGAACATGGACACTTTTTGCAGAAGCAGATCGAACAGCCAACTCACCCTCGGAGGCCGTTGCCGACTTGCTCGGATCAGGTCGTGCAGCGACGTCGCTTGCTACCACGTCCCGAGCTTCCGACCCGAGCGCAGGGAACTCTTCACTTCCATGTATCGGCTTCTCAGTAGGTTGTGGTTTGGGGCCACTAATGAAGGACTTGCGACGGTGTAAGGCGCTTACACGGAATGTGCAGCCACTGAAACTCGCTGGATGGTCACCTCCACAATTAGCGCAAGCAAAATCTGCCTTGCACTCTTTGTAATCATGGCCACCACCACACCGCTTGCAACGTTGATCTTTGTTGCAAACTCTCGCTACATGTCCAAAGCGTTGGCACCTGAAGCACCGGGGAGGAGTTTCAACGAACTCGTGGACTGCATGTTTGGTGAAACCAAGGTCAGTTATTCCAGGGCGCTCGGTGTTGGGGGCAAACGTTAGCACAATAGAGTTTGTAGGCTTCGCTGCCCATTGTTGTTCTCCAGGCTCCACCCGGCGCATTAACCGTCGCACGTGCAGAACTCCTTGCGGTTTCAAGTAGTCAAGAATGGCACTTTCCGAATACCACACTGGTACTCCCCTTATAACACATGTGTTAGTCATGTAGGAGTGTGGCAACCGGGCTTGAACTCGTATGCCACCGATCCGAGAGCACCGCAGAAGAATGTCTACTTGCTCTTCCGTTGAGATATCTAGATGAAGAGCCCCTTGCGTTGTGAAGCGACTGCGAATCGGAGCAGATCCCACTAGTACTTTAATATCATCGAACAGCCTGATAGCGTTCCACTCTCTGAAGTCAACACCTTTCTCTTTTGGCTGAATTATCACTGGGATGCCGACTGTCCGGTGCTTCCGATGACTCGCCACTTTGAAGCCATCGTTGTCCATTTCCGCCATGTCAGCCACTTCCTCGTCAGAGGCGACGATAGTTGAGTCGTCCCCACTGAGCGATGATGACGCACTGCACTGCTGGACGTCCCTGATGACTGGCAGATCCCCGCCATGTGATGCCATGGCCGCCTCCGCCCCACTGGGCTCCTTCGGATGGCGCTGTCCCTTTAAGGATACCGGCGCCGGAGCTGCCGTACCCTTCCCGTAGGGACAGTACCGCCTTAAAGACGCGGCCGTCTTCCAAGGGTGGAAATAACCTAGTTAATAACTAGAAAACAAGGCAAAATTACTGAGCTGAGGTGACAACAGATCGAGCAGCCGATGTAGGGGTTGTCGTTGGGGCATAGCAATACGTACCGCAGTGGCGTAGGTCATGGCCTGGGGTTCTGTGGCCGTCGGGGTGCCAAGTATCTGTTGCACTTCTTCCCGTACCACATCCATCAGATTCGCTGCTTGCTGCTGTGGGGAGGATGACAATAATCGGCATAGCTCCTCGCGGACGATTTCGCAGATCACTTCCCGCAAGTTGTCGCCGGTGGTGGTCGTCGCGTCCGGACGGATTTCACAGACAGAAAAAGGACGGTTGTACTACCACGCCCGGACGTCGGGGGTCTTCTCGATCGTGCAGGCTTCTTGCATGAATTCGTCGACTTTTTTTGGCGGCTGGCGGACGAGGCTGCCAAGGAGTTGTTCCTTTACGCCGCGCATTAAAAACTGAACTTTTTTTTAATCGGTCATATGGGGGTCGGCCGGGCTCATTCGGAAGCTGGATCCTGGACTCGATTAGTCGTTCGGCTCTTTCTTTCCTCACGACACTGGTGAATACCTTCAAGAGTTCCTTCTTGAATAGCTCCCACGTCGTTAGGGAAGACTCGTGGTTTTCATAGATGGATGGATGGATGGATGGATGGATGGATGGATGGATGGATGGATGGATGGATGGATGGATGGATGGATGGATGGATGGATGGATGGATGGATGGATGGATGGATGGACGGACGGACGGACGGACGGACGGACGGACGGACGGGTGGGTGGGTTGTTGTATGGATGGATGGATGGATGGACGGACGGACGGACGGACGGACGGATGGATGGATGGATGGATGGATGGATGGATGGATGGATGGATGGATGGATGGATGGATGGATGGATGGATGGATGGATGGATGGATGGGTGGGTGGGTGGGTGGGTGGGTTGTTGGATGGATGGATGGATGGATGGATGGATGGATGGATGGATGGATGGATGGATGGATGGATGGATGGATGGATGGATGGATGGATGGATGGATGGATGGATGGATGGATGGATGGATGGATGGATGGATGGATGGATACGGCTGAACCCTTTAAATCGGGCGATGGCTCAAGCCACCTAGCTATGACTTATGAAATTTTACTCTTCTCTTGATTTTAGCCACCAATCAGATAACCTTCGCTTGGTTACTTCTACCCGCTTAAAATCTACTTTCCCTTCACTGTACTTAAACCCCAATGCCTTGGATAAATCAGCCCCGCTGCTTTCCACTGTTCATACCACGTGCGTTCTGAGCCCTCCAGTGCGAAAAAGACGTGCCGGGGTTTGCCGCATCATGCCAATTGTTGAATTATGCCACGCGCTCATATTGGTCCAACCATTCTTCAGGGTCTTCGCCTAGGGATCCATTGAAAGTTGGCGGCGCCCGCGGCAGCTGCAGTATGATCGGGGTCGACATCTTTGGCGAGGTAGTGGTGCTCGTAGCGGCGTCCTTTCGCTTTCTGGTGCGGTCCGGCAGGGTCCCGAACTCAGGCTCCTCTTTCTGGAGACGTCGGTTGGCTCGCTGAGCTGCTGGCTCGTCCTCCGGGGCGAAGCACTGAGGGCTGGCTTCACGACTTGAAGGGGGCGTCGGGAACATGGAAGGCTACCCAGTACCTCCACCAGATGTCACGTAGTGGTGACGGCAGTCGACGGAGCGGTGAAGACGAACAAAAGTTCTTCTAAAAGGAAACCGTTTATTGGGCTGACTTGCGCCCACTATGGAGTGAATCACTCGGCGGCGGCGAAGCGGCAAGCGTGCTCTGCGGTCGTCGAACAGAATCCCCGCCGCTGTCGGCCGTACTCAATTTAAAGCTGATAGCGAAGTTTCGAGATAAAGCGTGCAGAGTTACTAGAATATTCCGGAACAACGTAGAATCAGCTCTGCTTGGCTGCGACCAATCGAGATCAATCTAGTCGCCTCTTGCGTCGCAAACAAAGCGATAAAGTGGCGCGCTGGCAGATTTGAAGAAGGTACAAACACTGCAAATATTCGCGGCAATACAATACCTGTTTTAAGGGGGTCGTTATCAGATTCCTGATTGCGTAGATGCTCCCAGTTATTACAGAAAAATCAACTTTTAATTTATTAACATGCGTAGTCCATGAAAGCTCTTCGCTGAACCATACGCGCAAAAATTTTTGTTCTTTTACTTGTTCTATCAGAGTTCCGTCATAGGTTACATTTATGGTTGAATACTCTGGCCTATTTATGGGCTTGAATATTATGTGTTTTGTCTTACTTTTATTTGGACTCAATTTGTTAGTTAAAAGCCATCGTGATATTTTAGGTAACTATTCATTGGCAGCTTTTTCCAAGCTTGCTTTGTTTGTTCCAGTGAAGAAGACATTGGTGTCATCGGCATAAAAAAACCATGTCGGTAAAACCAGCGACTGAGTTAATATCGTTGATGTATACCAAGAATAAAAACGGCCCCAAAATGGATCCCTGGAGCACACCATATAGATTTCGCATGTTACTCTATGATATACCATTAGTGTCAACATAATGGTAGCGATCACGTAGATTGCTTTTAAGGGAAAAAAAACGTTTGTCACGCCACCGATGGCGCATTGAGGGAGTCAGAGCCGCTGCTGCCCGAATCCGGCGCACGGATACCTCCTCCTCCCGAGTGAGACTATGGGGGAGAGGGTACGGAGGAATTAGAGCGCGTGTTCGCTGGCGCAATGCTTGTTTCTCGGAAACATGGGACAGGAACGGATCTGGGGAAACAAGCGTGTATAGCATTGGCGATATTTTGTCTCCTCCCCGCAGGGGGGCGTCTGCAGCTTGCAGGCGTTACCACGAGATAGACATGGTACCACGAGATAGACACGTTGTGCGTTGCGTGCAGAGAGAAGGAGGAAACGGCTGAACACTTGACACTTTTCTCTTAAGGGCTTCACCCTACAGTGGAAAGCAGCGGGGCTGATTTATCCAAGGCATTGGGGTTTAAGGACAGTGAAGGGAAAGTAGATTTTAAGCGGGTAGAAGTAACCAAGCGACGGTTATCTGATTGGTGGCTAAAATCAAGAGAAGAGTAAAATTTCATGTCATGGCTAGGTGGCTTGAGCCACCGCCCGATTTAAAGGGTTCAGCCGTATCCATCCATCCATCCATCCATCCATCGTTGGTGATTGGCGACACCACGGGTTCCCAAGCATCCGCAGGGACATGCCCGCAAGGGGATGATGGTGAACAGTGCATCACCACGTACCCGAGCACCCGCGCCTAGCCCTGCGTGGCATTGCCGTGTCCGGGGAAAAGGGAATCCTGATGTTTGAGCCGATGCCGAGCCTTTGGACATTTAAGGCCCCTCGGCGGAGGCAACACACCACTTTGTCCCCAGCTTCCTGTAGACGGCACCTCCGGCCTGACCTGACCGGGGGAAATCGGCAGTCGCCTTTTCCTATCCTCTCCTTCATCTCTCACTTTCCTGTCTTCTTTCTCACAACTATCCTGTCTCCTATTCCCTCTTAGATTTCCCTTTTTTCCTGGCGGCGAGGGTTAACCTTGTGTGACGAACTACCCTGAGTTGCGTCTTATTCGGTTATAGTTGTGGTGTACAGCTGACGCGGGCAGGCCTAGCTTGCAACTTCCTGTCCCGGCCCCATGTTGGGCTCCGTGGTGGGCGGCTGCCACCGCAGCCGAAAAACAACTTTTTTTATGGATCCCTTTCCTTCAACAAATGATCGCCCTCATAAACGAAAGCGGACCGTTGCCACTACGCAGTTCTTGCAAAAAACAAAAGTTTTCCCTAGTTACCATGTCGTACATAGTGAAAATCCACATTGACCAGCTAAGAAAATGTCGCCATTCATAGTTTCAAAATCTCTGACTGATGCCCTGGGCCTTGGCTACAAGGTGACGAAGCTAGCCAGTGGCGACCTACTCCTCCAAATCCGAGACCAAGTGCAATTTTCCAAACTCCCAACCACAGTGTCTGTCCTTTGGAGACATTCCTGTATTCATTACTGCACATCGATCACTTTGCTTGTGTTTTTTGGCTTTGAATTGCGCATGCGCCCTGTAATCACTGCTGTCTTGGGTCACTGTACAAAGACGTGCGGATCGCCTTCCTTTGATATTAAAGTTGTTAGTTCAGCGCACTGTGTGTCTCGTCTTCCCTTCGCGTGTCGTCTGCCAGCGTTACAATGTTCAGACTGTCAAACCAACAAGCCCAGCAACACATCCTGCCCTATAATAACCTACTTACAATCCAAGGAATTAATAAAGTACTATCCGCTGGTAAGCAAACTGCACCTGGCCCAGATGAAATACATTATCAAATGCTGGCTCATCTCTCTAAACCGGCTGTGGAGGCACTTTTAAATTTTTTAAACAAATTTTGGGTACCGGAGAAACTTCCCGAAGCCTGGAAGATGGCGGTTATTGTTCCTCTATTAAAACCGGGAAAACCATCTACCCTTCCTAGCAGCTATCGGCCCATAGCTCTGACTAGCTGTCCAGCGAAATCTTTTGAAAGTTGTGGGGACCTGCCCTGCAGCCCCCTGAGTTTGCTTTCCCGCGAGGCACCGTGCAGCGGCAGTCTCACCTCGAGGCTGAGCGCATTCCCTTGTCAGTTACATTAACTGGCAAGAGAGGGCGTCAGCATCGCTGCGAGCAAGACTGCCAAAGCCCGCGCGCGGGAGAGGGGGCATGGGGGGCTTGGGCTGGGATCTTCGGCGCGAGCGGCCGTGTCGCTCGCGGCTCCGCTCTTCGCCGGCGGGGCGAGGAAGCGACGGAAAGACAGGCTCCCGTACTCGTCCCGTATGGCCTTCGGAGTATATATCCCTTGCCCTAGCGCGGGCGAACATTCGCTGGGAACCTTGCTGGTGAGTCGGACGACCTTGATTCATTAGCGTACCTTGTTGCTAGCTGGCGTTATTGGTTCTGTAGCAATAAATGCCTGTTTGTGTCAGCCAATGTGTCGCTCCTTTGTTCCCCCAGAGCAAGGCCCGCCTTGGTCGGCCAGCGCTCGGTAGCGTACGCGATCACGGGGTGGGGTCCGGGCGGCTTTGAACCGTGTCAGCCGCGATTGAGTGGGGAGAACGTACTTATCTCCCCAATTCAACCCCACAAAGTGTATTGAATATCAGACTATCATTCGTGTTAGAAGACCGGGAGCTTCTGGATGTCCATCAATGCGGTTTTAAAAAAGCTTGCTCCACCACCGACCACCTGGTTCGTCTTGAAAACACTGTTCGTGAGGCCTTTATACACAGACAGCATTGTCTCGCTGTCTTCGATTTAGAGAAGGCGTATGACACAACGTGGAGGTTTGCGATTTTTCAGGACCTGGCTGAACTGGGCATCTGCGGCAGGATGTTGAACTGCCTTAAAGACTTTTTGTCTAACCGTACATTTCACGTCCGCCTAGGCTCAACCTTTTCAAGGAAGTTTATCCAAGAAAGCGGAGTACCTCAAGGATGTATTTTGAGCACAACACTCTTTATTGTAAAAATAAATTCTATGAGGTAAATAATCCCAAAGTCCGTAATGTATTCTGTCTATGTAGATGATCTCCAGATAGCTTACACATCCCCGAATACATCAACATGAGAACGACAGATACAGCTAACAATAAATAAACTGGCAACATGGGCAGACCAAAACGGCTTCCGTTTTTCTCCACAGAAATAGGTGGCCATTCTTTTCTCACTCAGACGACGCATGCAGATAGATCCCACCCTACACCTGAAGGAATCAGACTTACCCGTGAAAAAAGAACATAAATTTCTAGGTATAACATTCGACAGAAAGCTTACCTTCCTGCCTCACATAAATGCGTTGAAAAAGAAGGCTTCTCGATCCCTGAACATACTCAAAGTGCTGTCGAGAAAAAACTGGGGAGCCGATAGGACATGTCTCTTACAAATACACCGCTCTGTAGTACGGTCTACCCTGGATTAAGGATGCATAGTGCATGGGTCAGCGAGACCATCGCACCTAAAACGGCTAGATCCAGTACATAATTTAGGTTTGCGTCTCTCCACTGGTGCATATAGGACATCACCCATAAACAATCTCCATGTAGAAACCAATGAACCATCGCTTACAGATAGAAGAGCCATACTCACATGTTTATACATTCTAAAAATCCGTTCACTGCATAAACATCTATGTTACCCTATCGCCACAAAGTGCCTTTCTAGAACACTCTTCAACAGCAAGCCGCAAGCTACTCGGCCTCTCCTCTTGCGATTTGAAGAGATGTGCCGGCACCTTGGCATACTAGACGTATTGCCAAACATTGCCCGAAGGCGAGGTCCATTGCCGCCATGGCACAATTTCCCTGGAATCTGTGATTTCACTCGTACACGGTTCCGTAAGAAGCAATTTCCGCAACAGCATATAATACAAGAATTCCTCACACTCGAGGAAAAGTACACTACTTTCGCAGCATTTTATACCGACGGTTCAAAAACAGATGCATACGTTGGAAGCGCAGTTGTACAGGGAAATTCGAATAAAATAGTAAGACTTCCGGTGTGCGCTTCCGTCTTCACTGCGGAATGTTACGCCATCTGTGTAGCCATAGAAAAAATAGTAAATGAGAACCTCCCCAACACTATTATTTACACAGACTCGCTGAGTGTGCTCACAGCCCTTCATTCTAAAAATGCAATAACCCCGCTGCTTGGCGACCTCATACACAACATTACAACAGCCATAGCTCAAGGACCAAACATAAGACTCTGCTGGGTACCAAGTCATGTCGGCATAAAGGGCAACGAAAGAGCAGATTCGTGCGCTGCTCAAGCTTGTGACAACCAGATTAAAAACATAAATTTGCCCTATAGAGATTGAATGAACTTACTACATAATGATGCAAGGAAAAAATGGCAGTCCACTTGGAAGAACGAACTAAATAACAAACTATGGTTGAGAAAACCAGTCCTAGGTGAATCGAAGTCATGTGTGCACCAGAAACGTTTCAAGGAGGTCATTATCTGCCGTATCCGGATAGGTCACACGCACTTTACACAGAGCTTCCTGCTAAAGAAAGAATACATACCAGTTTGTACATGCGGAGATGAACTTACAGTCAATCACATTTTAATTTCATGCTCTAAACTGGAAAGGCTACGGAAAAAGTGTTTCTCTCCGTTTTATAACCAATGCATCCCTATTCATCCAGCACTGTTCTTGAGTGATAATGCAATTGTGGACATGCCTTGCGTTTCTAGATTTTTAACGGAAGCTGGTATTCTTAAAAATATGTAAATCATGACCCAGTACTTCGCCTGATACACCTCAGCCATTTCTCATTCCTGAGGAAAAGGGTGAGGTCTGTATTTGATTGGTTGGAAGCCTCAAGATCCTTGCCGTGGTAAGGATGGCCGCTGAGGTGACCCGACCCCCTTTAAAAGTTTTTAATAGTACCCATTTCTAGCATCTTTTTCCTTCATCATCATGAAGTAATTTTAACTATTTGAGCACTCTGCACCACCGACGATTTTCACATTTCTATAAAATCATCCAGAGATTTCTCCTATACCTCGAGCTAGGCGCATGATGGCCTTAGTTGCCTATGCGCCATAAAACACAACAAAACACAACACAGATTTTGTCTCCCTGCCTTACGCCCGTCCTTATTGGAATTTTTTTCCTCTTTAGTTACTAGCTGTGCATTGCACGTCTTCATCGACTTCCATTTGTGCGCATTGGATCCAGAACGCACCGTTATCGCATTGCCCCTTTAGTTTGCCTCAAACGGCCTAATAATTCTTGGTGCGCTAGCACTAAGGTCCCCACTTATCGGTTTCGCAGGTCTTGAAAACCGAGCATCGAACGGAAACCAAAGTGTCGTAATTCGCTATTGGCCTAAACAGTGCAAATCGTCCGTCTTTTTTAACGCGAGAGGTGCGTTCGGGCTCCTTATTACGTATGGTGCGGCCGTTGCGAAGACTTCGGGCGCTTCCCTCCTCCGGTGCCAGAGACTGAACACCTCCTCTGGCTCTCGAATGATCCAACCCCAGTTGCGCCAACACTGCCGCACAGCATATGGACGCGATTCGTGCACAAGAAAACGAGTTATGACCAACCCCCATGGAGTTCCCGTGGGCGATAAGAAAACGGCTGTTCGCTCCCGATCTAGCTGGGTCAGATATTTTTGCCCAGCCTCCGCCGCTGGCCCGCGAAGTGCGGACGATTCGGGCAGTTTTTCTACTGTTTTCGAAACAAGCGTTTCATTGGCACGAGTCTGATAAAATATCACAAAATCTAGGATTGAAGGTAGCAGAGGCGTCGTTTGAAATATTGTGCCGGCGCCGAGCGTAGCTTCTCAAGTGAGGTGAATGCAAGTTTTTTCTCTCTTCACTGACTCCGGGGCTCGCTCTTTGTAATATGCTTACATTCGCCCTTCGCACATTAGCTACGAAGCATGACGGGAGGATCCAAAAGCAAGCAAGCACTACGCTGCCACGTCTATTCCCTGCGTTCCGTATCTCGGACAACGCGTGTGCTGCAGCCGGAGTATACGTGTGGCCAGCACTGAGAACCATGCCAGGTGTAAATCTGATTTAAAATGATGCCCTGTGAGGCTAACGTAAAGAAAAACATTACGACGGACGGATATCTAAACAATTAGCGTGACAATAACCAAGATTCTTAGCTGGCAGTCAAGGCATTGCTTCTGCCAGCTGCTGCTCGAACGTACAGGGCACGATGCCGGGGCCCTGCGATTTTGTCTACTATTTGGTAGTATGCTGTAGCCGCCTCTTTTGCGCCCGGCAGCCACTGCGAGAAATGAGAGCGTCACTGCGTCTCGCCAGTGTAGGGGTCGATGAGTCAGCATTAGGTGCGTGGGACGGTGGGATAAGAAATACAGCATTCCTTCGACATACCTGCCTATGTGGGAAAGGCGGCCGGCATCACCAAGTGGCCCGTTTCCAACCGTTCGTCAAAAGGTCATCGCCGTGGTGCCTGTAAACCGAACAGCTTCCCTCGGCCGGCCCTTCAGTGAAACCGCTGCCAGCAGCGGGACGCAGTAAAGAACCCCCCTCCGTTCCCTTCCGAGGAGAGACTGCATGACCTTTCCCGTCTCTTTGGAATGCCTCAAGCATGGGAACCGCACGCGGGGTCAAAGCTGGTTGTTCTAGTGAGACGCCGGATTGACACCAGCGGAAAGGCACTGCTCGGTCTGTCTAGTTCATTTGTTTGTTTGTTTGTCTTTGTTCTACCTTGAGTGAGGGTTTGGCGTGCACTATCAAGTTGAAGGGCGAGACGCGCGATTCGAAGAGCCAGTCGTTTTTGTGGAGACCGCTCTGTGCATCAAATTTTCTAAATGATTTGATTGCTTCTTTATATATTTGTTTTTTTTTGGGGGGGGGGGAAGAGTTGTTAACATGGTCAAGGTTGAAAGGGGGCAGCCCGCAGCAAGCCACCAGCTTGCTGCTATTGGATGATTCCTGAGTGCGAGGAGGACTACCGAGGGCTTAAAAGCGAGCCTGGGGAGCCCAATCCGTCGTTCTGGGCTAGGTTTAGATGCTGTTCATCTTCGGCTATGCCGAGGAGGGAAGAATTCCCTGTTAGCCAGTTGCATCTTATTTGCCACTCAGTGTAAACAAGTTGTTTTTGTAAATATCGTGTGTTAAACTGAAGTTCATTTTCTCGTTAGCTACCGCCGTCGCAAGTCGTCATTACTCCGTCACCGACGGAGCACCTCAGGTGCGACTAGGCTTCCCTTCACGAAGCCGTCCCGGTCGGCGCACCCCTGGTGCAAGGAAAAGGACCAAGCATGAAACTTTGTTGCCAGCCTGGCGTTCTCTCCTTCCTCTCATGGAGGATGGAGCGCGCAACGCAGAATTTCTTGCTCCGTGAAGTTCGCTCCTTGTAGGTCGCCCTTTGTGCGTACTGTCCTCAGCCCCGCGGCGTCAGCCAAGCAGCGGCTGGGCTGCTCGCCAACGCGGGTAGGTTACAGCACTGCTCAAAAAAAGAGCGTGTTCGTCTTCTAGCGATATACGGGAGATTGAATAGATTTAGATAAAACGAAAGAGGATTTCTTTTCAAGAAAGGTGATGGAATAGATTTATATGCAACGAACGAAGGTTTATTTACAACCAGATAAAGGGAAAGGTTTGATTTGATTTATGGGTGCTTAACGTCCCAAAGCGACTCAGGCTATGAGGGACGCCGTAGTGAAGGGCCCCGGAAATTTCGACCTCCGGGGGTTTTTTAACTTGCACTGACATCGCACAGCACACGGGCCTCTAGAATTTCGCTTCCATCGAAATGCGACCGCCGCGGTCGGGATCGAACCCGCGTCTTTCGGGCCAGCAGCCGAGCGCCATAACCACTCAGCCACCGCGGCGGCCTAGATAAAGAGAAAGGAACCAGCGTCGAAACGAGAGGCTCACTTCTCCGGGATGGCTGAGTGCCTGTCTTCGCTGACCTTCACGATGCAATCGTCCCCTCACACACAAATCACTGTTACCCACCAACACCGCTTTCTCTCGACGGGGGGGGGGGGCGTAATCTTGGAGGCGTCACTGGCGCGAAATCGTTAACAGTATGTTTCTCTGCGGCGGAAGGCCCTTCTTTCCGTGCCCCCTTAAAGCACGTGTTTTTTTTTTTAACCAAGGGAACGGAGCAGCGCAAAAACATGCAACACACAAGAAGGACAGACAAGACACGACACGAGCGCTGTGTCGTGTTAAAGCACGTGACCTGATCGCAACAGCGTGGCCGGTTACTGCGCATCATTAGCATGCCCATCTCGAGTCGGGCTGCTTGCTCTTTGTTTCACAGCAGTCTCTTCTATGGCTGTTTTGTGCCACAGCCGCTAGACATTGTCTCCTCGTGCACAAAGCGCGAACCCTTTTCACATTTTCGCACCACGAGAGCCACGATGTGCATCGCTTTTCTGTAAGGCGGCAGCCGTAAGCGCTGAGGAATGCAGGCCGTACAGCTATCGCGGTAAAAGTGTTCTTCAATAAGCCTGTCAGGAGCCGCTCGTTATATTATTGCAAAAGAGACATTCTCGTTTGTAAACGTAGTACATCTAGGCCTAAAGAAAGCCCATCGGCTAGACTTCGAGCGCAGAACACCGACGGATTAATTTTAGCAGGCAGGTATGCAATTTCGTGCTAAGTGTCATAAAGGCTGGAAATTATACCATCCAAACACCAGTATTAGCCAAATAAATACCCGATGGTTTCCGTAATCATATTGTGTTTAGGAAATATACATCAGGCTATCAATTCTGAAAAGCAACAAATTAATACTGGTTCCAAAAGCAGTTGGCTGAAAAATAGCAGGGCAGACGCTACCACAGTCAATACTTTCTGAAGAGTTACAAATTGCGCTCGCTAATTCGCGTGAAAAGTACCCCGTTTTCGACAAAGAAGATGCATAATTTGCCGCAATTAAAAACGATAACTACTGCTAGCAATGGCACGCTGTCAGATAAAGCGACGAGTTACCTGGGTGCACAGTCCTGTACATATATGTATACGGTGTTGAAAATTGTGTACATAGGGCCTGAAAGCGATAGCAGCTTGCGGCAGGCCACGTCTCTTTTGTATCTACTCTGGAGTGCTGTCTTGAACACGGACGTCTTCGAGGGTAGCCACCGGCGCAAAGGCCCCTAGTGCACCACGACAGCTTCCTGTGAATAGGGCCAGAGCTGTGAGTGATTTCTTCTGCAACAACATTTGCGACACAACGGGAAGGAGAGCAGTCTGTGTACGCTCTCCCTGTGCCGCCCAGCGCGCTGGAAAAGTTCCCACGAGCCAAGGCCCAGCTCGACATGAGCAATGACTAGCGTGAAGCGCAGCGGCTGTCAGCCGCGCTGCGCTGTGTAGGCAACAGTTACGACTTGAGAGACCTTGTGGGAAATGTGTCTTCCTATCGAGATGCAGCGTGAACTGCAGCCCCAGAAGACCAGCGCAGAATGGATCTCTCAGCTCCACGCGAGTCGATCAAATACGCTTCGTCGTTATTCCCAGCTCGACAAGTGCATGATGGAACTCGGTCTTAAGAACTGCGCAGCACGGGGGTGAGACATATAGTGCGCTGCTGTTGTCATCGCGACGGCAGTTTTGCCGCTCAGCGTTTTGTAGACGCGACGAAGTGATGGTGCGAGGCGTGTTTTTCGTCGCCACTTCGCGTGAGACGCTCGTCGCGCTTTCGTCTCTGTCCAGAGGGCACCGTTCGTAGCGGCTCAGGTCACGGACTCATTCATGCAGCAGACATCAATCAAACGACCTGCATGGAGGCAAAGTCCACAGGGCAGACCTTTTCAAGCTAGTGCACGTGCTCGGTGATGAGATTACAGTCGAGATTTTTATTTTATTTATTTATCACGGTATCCGCAGCGCCCTTGGGCAATAAAGCGGGGGGGGGGGGACAAAGAGACAAGAAAAATAAAGCTCAGGAGCACGGACTGTTGCGCCAGTTGGTGCATTGCAAACAACTACAAGCGCACAAGAAACACAAACACACGAAGAAAGATACTGGGACACCACGAGCGCTTACTTCCTACTGAAAACTTTATTGACAGAATCACACATTAAATCGACCTTGCTGCATGACGTCATCTGACCACGCTACCGACCTCAATTGGCCACACTCAGAAAATTAATTTCTTTGGCTGTCAGTGCAATGGATGGTGCGCTGACGCATGACGCACCCGCTCTCCTAATCAGGTCTGCTTCTATTATTTCTCTTACATCCTAGCATTTATGCTTGGCTACTATCTTGCAGAGATATAATAGAAGCAGATCTGATTAGCAAAGCGGGTGTGTCATGCGTCAGCGCACCATCTGTTCCACTGACAGCCAAGGAAATTAATTTTCTGAGTGTGGCCAATTGAGGTTGGTAACGCGGTCAGATGACGTCATGCAGCAAGGTCGATGTAATGTGTGTTTTTGTCAATAAAGATTTCAGTTGGAAGTAAGCGCTCGTGGTGTCCCAGTATCTTTCTTCGTGTGTTTGTGTTTTTTTTTGCGCTTGTACTTGTTTAAAGAAAAATAACACAGGTAACGCAACATCTCGTGCACATCGGCAACACCATCAATACATCGTGAATATACTTAACGGGAACGCTTTAAAACGGACGCACACGCGCAAACAATACATTAGTATTCAATTTCAAAAGGGATACAGAGTCTGAAAATACCTCGTTTGAGTGTATTGACACAATATGGGATGGAAGCTTGTTCCATTCACCTATAGTTTTGAAAAAAGAAAATGACATTTTGAAAGCTTGAGTTTTACAGTGTATTTCTTTAATCTTATTTGCATGGTCTAGTCTCAATGACACGTAATCAGGCTTGTATAAATATTTATCTGGATCTATACCAGTGCGAGAGTAAAATACGTTGTGAAAAAGTTTGTGTTTTCAGTCTAATATATTCCCTACGTTTCTGTAGTGATGCCCAGCCAAGGCTTTTTTTGCTGTTGAGACGCTGAAATTCCTAGTATAATTTGAAAAAAACAAAACGGATCGCTATGTTTTGGATTCTTTCTAAGCGGTTTACATCGCATGCCACCCATGGGTCCCACACAGCGCAGGCGTAATCAAGGATAGACCGCACATTTGATTTGTACAATGATACCTTGGTCTGAAGTGGTAAGTTCCTTGCATTTCTTTGCAGGAAACCTTGAACTCGTCGTGCTTTACTTGTGATGTGATCAATGTGTCGGCTCCACGAAAGAACAAGGGTGAAATGTACGCCAAGATGCTTGTGCTCGTGAACAGATAATAGCGTGGTTGAATTGATAGTGTAACTGAAGTCATAAGGTGTTCTTTTCCTCGAAAAGCACATATTAACGGGTTTTTTTTCAAGTTTGTAAACGTGTGCCACTTGGTGCACCATTGACTTATTTTGTTGAGGTCGCTTTGTAGAACACTGCAGTCGTTGATCGTATGAATAACACTGTACAAAACACAATCGTCAGCAAATAACCTGCATTGAGATAAAATACCTGCACAGATGACATTTATGTAGATGAGGAATAAAAGCGGTCCTATGACTGGCCCTTGAGGCACGCTAGATGACACATCAACTTCGCGGGATGTTTTTCCGTTAAGTACCACTTTTTTTCTTCTTAAATATAGATACTCCTTGATCCAGTTCACAACCATACTGTTAACATTATACATTTCTAATTTCTCTACCAATAAAGAGTGCCAGACAACATCGAATGCCTTCTTAAAATCTAGAAACAAACAGTCAACAGAGAGACTCCTATCCATAGCTCCTGCCAATTCATGAGTCAATTCAAGCAGCTGTGTTGTACAGGAAAAACCACTACGAAATCCATGCTGCTGGGGATTAAGAAGAGAGTGCGCATTCATGTGACTCATATCATTAGTAAAGGGCACATGCTCAAGGATCTTAGCAACGCTGGTAAGTGAAACAGGCTGGTAATTTAAAACACTTCTTCGCGGTTCTCCTTCATGCACAGGGCCAACATTGACAAGTCTCTAGTCATCTGGTAAGAAGGTTTCTTGTAAAGATTTTGTGGAGATGACCTACAGATAAATGGATAGTTCACGTGGGCATAAAGGAAACAAATCGGGTGACAAACCATCAGGCCCAGCTGCCTTAGTTGAGTTCAGCGTTTTAAGAGCGGCCACTAATCCTCGGTGGCCGATTCTGATATCGTTCATGGGCTCGCCGACTGCTGCAGCGGATCGTAACAGGGTGGTATTCCTTTTAAAACGAGGAGTGTACACAGAACTGAAAAATGAGGTAAAGCACTCTGCTTTTTCGACGTCATCCTGGATGGTAGGGCCGTCGTTATCGAGGGCCGGTATTGATAACACGTCTTTACTGTTCATTTCAAAAAATTGCCACAGTTCTTGCGGTCTTTTTTTTTTAAACGCAGATGGAAAGTGTTCAAGAATTTATCTTTAGCTGCTTTTAAAAGCTGCTTCCATATCTTCAGTTATTTGCTTGAGCTTTTCGTTAAGCTTCAAAGAGGGGTTTGTCTTAGAAGCAGCGTAAACGTACGCTCTCTGTCTCGCCTTGCGTTGCACACCTCGCGAGCACTGTTGCTTCGCCGCGCAGTCATAACCCATGATGGTACATAACGTTCACGCATCTCAAGCATCTTGTTTTTGAAAATTTTCCACAGCTCTTCCATATTCATAAATTCAGCCTGTGTCTCAAATACATTGAAGTAGGAATCGAGAGCTGACGACATATCATTCACTCGTGCTTTTTGATAGCTATAGATACACCACGTACCACAATTGGTATGCCTCACATACTAAAGATTCATATCGCACACCACAGCTTAGTAGTCACTGATGCCCAGTAACACTACTGTTGACCGTGCCAACTCTGGCGTATTAGTGAAAAGCAAATCTAAAATATTAGCTCCTCTTGTAGGCTCTAGGACTAGCTGTGTTAGGTCAAAATGGCGACAGATCGTAAACATTTCTTTGCTAGACTGGCTGAAAGCACTAGAACTGGGGTCAGCCAATGATCAATCGATTTCCGGAAGATTGAAATCATCACTTATAAATAGATAATCGGTGCTTACCAATTCTATGGCATTGGAAAGGTCTCAGAGTAAAAACTTTACTTCCTGGCAGGCGATAGAACGAACATACCGATAATGACCTGCCGTTCTTCAATGTAATCTCTACCCACAGCATCTCAGTTTCGCTTCCTTCTAATAAAATTTCTCGGCAGGACAATGCCATATCAACTAAAATAAAAATGTCACCCCCGAAACGATTTCTATCCTTACGGTAGCAAGCAAAACCCTTCGGAAACACTTCATCATATGCAACGTCGGCGTCAAGCCAGGATTCAGATCCAAGAACAACCGTTGGCCTAGACATATCAACGAGACTAGCAAATTAATCACTTTTATTTCGAACACTTGTGCAATTCACAATAAGAAAAGCAAGAGCCGACTCATCCGTTTTCAGACATTGTCAAACTGCTTGTACAATTGTATCCAAGGGTTCGTCATAAATGAACTTCACTTTATATAGAGAGTATTAAACTTCAGGTTTACCTTGTCAGTCACGACTTTATTCGATTTAGCGTAATCCCACATACATTTCCGCTTGTTCCGAACATTTTCTAAAAAGTCCTCCGAGGTACTTATATCTGTGCCCTTTAGTTTCTTTGCACTTGATAGCACTGCCTGCTTGTCCTTGACCGAGAGGAACTTGACTATAATTGGCCGCCTTTTATTCGGACTGTACCTTCAAAGACGAGGAGCTCTCTCAATTTGGACTTTTTCACATTGTAGCTTCGACTGACGAACCTCTATGATAGGTTCCTCAACCTTTTCGTACGTTTCATGCTCATCTTCATCTTGAACCCCATAAAAAATTAAATTACACCTCCTATTTCGGTTTTCACGGTCATCAACTTTATCAATAAGTGACAGAAGCTGGGCCTGCTGCTCTTCGCAATGCTCTTTGCATTCTTTCACCTCGCTGTGCAAATACTGAAGCTTAGCAAGTGACATTTCTAGACTAGTCATACGTTCATTCAGGTCCGACATGGCAGCCTTGCTTTCCGCTTGGTGTTTTTCAATAGCACACAACCTTTTCTTCATTTCCTTTTGTCCATCTAGAAGTTGTTTAAGAGCAGTTTCACCAGGACCCGGATTCACCTCGGCGTCACCACATACAAGTAACAACAAAAAATAAAATGCGAAACGACGTAGCACTTGGATCTGGCGCCGACATGGCAGCCAGACGCTTACATCTTGTTCTTCTTCAGGTGCTGCAAATGATGGCGATTTTCGATGCTGCCGCGATGTCGACGTGCCTGCCAATGAACGGAGCCGCTTCTACCGAGCAAGTCTGTTCTGCTGACCTGGCTTTTTTGGGTGACGCTTCGCCGCTGGACCTCACAGCGCTACCGGCGCTCGAACGCTTCATCGACTGGCAACCCTGGAACCTTCCGCACAAGCATGACCTACATAAGCAGCTGTTGTACCCAGCCACTCCGGGATCTGGCGCCGACATGGCAGCCAGACGCTTACCTCTTGTTCTTCTTCAGGTGCTGCAAATGATGGCGATTTTCGATGCTGCCGCGATGTCGACGTGCCTGCCAATGAACGGAGCCGCTTCTACCGAGCAAGTCTGTTCTGCTGACCTGGCTTTTTTGGGTGACGCTTCGCCGTTGGACCTCACAGCGCTACCGGCGCTCGAACGCTTCATCGACTGGCAACCCTGGAACCTTCCGCACAAGCATGACCTACATAAGCAGCTGTTGTACCCAGCCACACCGGGATCTGGGACATGGCAGCCAGACGCTTACCTCTTGTTCTTCTTCAGGTGCTGCAAATGATGGCGATTTTCGATGCTGCCGCGATGTCGACGTGCCTGCCAATGAACGGAGCCGCTTCTACCGAGCAAGTCTGTTCTGCTGACCTGGCTTTTTTGGGTGACGCTTCACCGCTGGACCTCACAGCGCTACCGGCGCTCGAACGCTTCATCGACTGGCAACCCTGGAACCTTCCGCACAAGCATGACCTACATAAGCAGCTGTTGTACCCAGCCACACCAGGATCTGGGACATGGCAGCCAGACGCTTACCTCTTGTTCTTCAGGTGCTGCAAATGATGGCGATTTTCGATGCTGCCGCGATGTCGACGTCCCTGCCAATGAACGGAGCCGCTTCTACCGAGCAAGTCTGTTCTGCTGACCTGGCTTTTTTGGGTGACGCTTCCCCGTTGGACCTCACAGCGCTACCGGCGCTCGAACGCTTCATCGACTGGCAACCCTGGAACCTTCCGCACAAGCATGACCTACATAAGCAGCTGTTGTACCCAGCCACTCCGGGATCTGGCGCCGACATGGCAGCCAGACGCTTACATCTTGTTCTTCTTCAGGTTTGTTACTCTTACCTTTCTGTTAATGGCAAACCGTTTATGAAGTCGACGCCAGATCCCAACTTTGCTGTGTGCATGTTTTTACGCCTTCTGTACGACGTGTCCGCGAGCTGTTCAGGATACATAGGTTTGTTTCAAAGAAAGCTTTTGCTTGCGGGAGACGTAGAGCAAAACCCTGGGCCTCTGTCTGCTGAGCAGGAAAAGCAGATGTTCGATACTATCATGACAATACCTGTGATACAACAGCAACAGACCGAAATATTGGACGAACTACGTTCCATTCGGCTTGAGCAAAAGAATCTCGAAGAAAAACTAACAAAACTCGCAGAAAAAGTCAAGAGCGTTGAAGATAATGTGTCACTGGTGCTCCCGCTAAAGCCTGAAGTAGAAAGATTATCTCAAAGTTCCCAGAAACTTGCTGTCGCGTGCACGGCCCTCGAGTCATCGCACGATGACCTGGAGAACCAATCACGAAAAAACAACTTAATATTCTACGGCATCCATGACAAAGAAACCGAATCGTGGGAACAGTCTGAGACTAAAATTATCTCTTTTTGCGCTGAAAAGTTAAAACTTTCCGTTGACGCCGCTGCCATTGAAAGAGCGCACAGACTAGGAAGATGTGCGCCCGACAAGCACAGACCCCTGATCGTTAAATTTTTGTCCTTTAAAGAAAAGAATCGTGTTCTTTCAAATAATGCCAAACTAAAAGATACTGACTGGGCGATAAGCGAGGACTATTCGGCCAAAGTACGGCAACAAAGAAAAAAGCTCATGCAGTTTGCTAAGGCACGCGGCGGAAAGTTGAAACTGCGGTTTAATAAGCTAAACCTGGACAACAAAACCTATATGTACAACATTGAAACAGACGATATCACTTGTGTAAACCAATAGCCATCACCGAGGCTTTTAGCTAGCCTACAAACTGCTATTAAAAATGAACTTGTCTGTATTGTTGTTAATTGCCGCAGTCTAAAAAACAAAACTGACCAATTCCTCTCACTCTTACAAATGACGAGCGCACATGTGGTAATTGGAACCGAGTCATGGCTGGACAGCAACATAAGTGATGGTGAAATATTTCCTCCATCCTATACCACGTATAGGAAGGATCGCAATGTACGCGGTGGTGGTGTGTTCCTCGTTCATAGCAGTTTGAGAAGCGTGTCTGTTAACTTAGACAACGATTCCTGTGAAGCTGTCTGGTGCAGGGTACGGCTGGGCGATGGTACTTCTTTGGCAGTTGGCTCTTTTTATAGGACGTCCGGTTCAACCTGCGCACAGACATTTTTTAAACTTAGCAACACATTATTAGCCTTAGACGCAACACATATTATCCTTGCCGGTGATTTTAATATGCCCAGCGTAGAATGGTCTTGTTTTAAACCAGTAATTCGCACTGCATCCCTCTTGTATACCGCTTTCCGTGAAGTAATTGGTGCTCACTCATTATTTCAGTTTGTTCAAACCCCTACCAGACTCGGCCTTACCAGTGCTAATGTGCTAGACTTGTTTTTCTGCAATGACCCTAGCCTAGTCTCGTCTGTCATAACGCTGCCAGGCATAAGCGACCATGATGTAGTTTTAGCAAAAGTATCCTGTAATGCTATGAAGACCCACCACACCCAACCACGCAAAGTGTCTTTTTATGAAAAAGGGGATTATGCTTCGCTATCACAGGAACTCGACGCATTTTTTCCTGAGTTTCTTTCACATCAGCCATCCCTGAGTATTGATTCCTTCTGGAACTTGTTTAAAACTAAAATTTTGTCACTGACGCAGACTTTCATCCCATCCCGCTTGATTTCAGCCAAGCGTCGTGACGATATGCATTGGATGAATAGACAGTTGCGGGCAATGATCAACCGGCGGAAACGGCTCTTTCGCAGATATTGTGATACGCCCGCACTAACTTTGTACTCCGAGATGAAAAAGCAAACTAAGAACTTATCGAAAGAAATCCGTGAATCGAAAAGGGCATACTTCAGCACACTAGGCCAACAACTAAATACAAACCCAAAGGCAGTCTGGAAATATGTTAAAAATAAGAGAAACAGCAGGGTCTCTGCGCCTGATATACTAGACGCAACTGATTTTGGAAGGGATTCAAAAGGTAAAGCGAGAAGTTTCAATCTTTATTTCCAATCGGTGTTTTCCGATCCCATTAATACACATACTGACTTTCAATCTTCCAGCACCCTGGCCAGAATGAATGACGTAGAAATTTCTGAACGGGAGATCATGATTTTATTACAGAAAATTAAAGTTACATCAGCACCAGGGCCTGACAACATTTCCAATTACGTTTTGAAAAATTGTGCAGCTTCAGTTGCCCCATATCTCGTTGCATTATTTCAGAAATCGTTAGAGAATTCTTCTTTGCCCCTTGCCTGGAGAAGTGCCAATGTCGTTCCGATTCATAAGAGTGGTGATAAACTAAAACATGTAACTATAGGCCCATATCGCTGACGAGCGTGTCGTGCAAAACACTGGAACATGTCATTTATACTCAGTTAATTAGCCATCTACAAAACAATAGTTTTTTCTGTTCGACACAACATGGATTTAGGTCCGGCTTCTCATGTGAAACACAGCTCGTGGAATTCACACATGACATTTCTGTTTCCTTAAACTCCGCCGGTCAGGTAGATTGTATATTTTTAGATTTTGAAAAGCGTTCGATTTAGTTGCTCACAACCCATTGTTACAGAAGCTTTCAAAATTAAATATTCCTACCTCACTCTTATCCTGGATTGAGGCGTATCTTGCGGAAAGGAGACAGTGCGTGGTTATCGACGGTGTCAGCTCGGAAAGTGTGGGTGTAAATTCAGGTGTTCCGCAGGGGTCGGTTTTGGGCCCTCTTCTTTTTCTCATTTTTATAAATGACCTCACTAGTAACATTTCAAGTATAATCAGACGTTATGCTGATGACTGTTGTATCTACCGCAATATTTCTTCTGAAGCAGATGCAATTTCACTACAGCATGACCTCAACTCTGTATTCTGTTGGTGCAACAACTGGAATATGGCGCTAAACATCTCCAAATGTAATCTGGTCCGGTTTACAAAAAAGAAACAATTCCTCCAAACAGACTATTTCCTTGGTAGCACTGAATTATCCGCAGTTTCAACTTATAAGTACTTGGGAGTCTTTTTTTCTACTGACCTATCATGGAATACACACGTAAATTACATATCTGCTAAAGCCAGCCGCACATTAAACTTTCTCAGACGTAACTTTAAGGACGCTCCCCTTACGCTGAAGGAGACATTATACATGTCTACTGTACGTCCGATACTTGAGTATGCTTGCGCGGTTTGGGACCCGCATACAAAACTGAATATTGAGGAGCTGGAGCGCGTCCAGAAACGGGCTGCTAGGTTTGTGTCCGCCGATTACAATTTCCAAAAAAGTTCTTCTGGTTTGCGCGAGAAGTTGGGATGGCCATTACTTGAAAACAGGCGCAAATATTTGAGACTCTCTTTCTTTTATAATGTGCTTAATAATAAAACTGGAATTCCAAAAGAGAAATACATTAATGAACCCAGCTACATTTCCGCCCGCACTGACCACCCACTTAAGGTACAATTGCCGTATAAACGTATTCAAATATAGTTTTTTCCCACGAACAGTGCATGATTGGAACTGTCTCCCTTCGCGGGTCGCTACCGCTCCTCCTACATCGTTTCTGACCGATTTGCAAAGCCACCTATCAATATAAGTGCAATAATTCTTGTCCGAGTGTATTATGTTTTAAGCAGTGCTGTATTTTAAAATGTATCTTTTTTGTGTGTGTGTATGTGTGTGTTTAGGGTATATTTGCCTTTCTACAATGGTTTTTATTTTGTTTGTTTGTTTGTTTGTTTTTGCTTCCGTGTGCATGGGTTTATTGTATTTTCTGTGTAGACCGCATCATTTGCCTAATTTATTATGTACTAGATGTTTGTTCTTATTTATGATGTTTCCCCCCTACAATAATGCCCCAATGAGGGCGCTGTAGGTACTGTGTATAAATAAATATGAATAAACCGATAACGCCTACGAAACACAAGTCGAGCGTGACAAGCATGGGCTCTTACACTCGCAAAAAACACAGGGGGTGATATCGGCAGAATAAGAATAGAATGTGTGACGCACAGTGCATTCTGACTAACCTGCACAAAGAAGAGCGTTTGCGTGAGCGGCGCTACCATAGCCGTGCCGGTACCAAGCCCCAGCGGCAGACTGGAATTCCTCGGTATTTGTACGCTGTAGTGGCGCTTGGCAATGTTCCAGGGTTCTTTGACCGGTATCGGGCAATGCCCACAAGTAGCGGCGGGGCCCGTTCCGTCACAGGTGTCGTTGATTCCATCGGTGGCTTCCCATGAAGCACAGACGAATGAAGATTCGCCGGCCGGTAACGTAGCTTTCGTAGATTCACCTTTCAAATTTCATGAACAGCACTGGCACGAAACCGAAGCGAGTAACACCTGCACAAAGAATAGCGTGTGCGCGAGCGGAGCAGCAGTAGCCCTGCCGGTACCACGACTTCAGATCTCCCACTTGCTTTTTTTTTTTTGGTAATGAGGACTACTGAGGGAGCCAGAGAGACACAACATTGTCAGTACCAAGGCTTTTCTTCTTTTTTTGTGCAGTGCATTAATCACGTGCACGAGGTGTGACCATTGCTTTTGGTGTCCGAGGGTCTGGAGTCGCGTCATTAGAGCAAGGTGCCAAGGATGAGCACGGTCATGCCTGATGTCGGGTGTCTTCAAATTGTAGGCAAGCTTTAAAGCTGTGCCGGAGACTGCGTGAGAGCCCTTTTCCGGAAATGTGCCCTGCAGGTCAGTAGTGCGCTGCGAGGTTTACGCCGTGGCAAGTGCTTCGAAACAAGGAGCGACTTGTTCACGCAAATATTTGTACTGCGTTGTCTAGAGAATGTCGTCGTGAAGCTCAGATGAGATGGGTTGTCGGGAAGTAAGGCAAGAGCACCATTGTCACTTTGACAGGGGGACTGCAGGGCAATAGGGAAGGCCGATCGATTGGAAAACAGGTGCGGCAGTGGGGGCGAGGATCATTTATACGATTCTGTTTTTCTGAAGGTCTTCAAGCTGCTGGTGATATTTAAACCAGCGCTGAATCATTAAAAAGTACGAATAAAGGATTACATTTTTAGGAATAAGTGAAACGGAGATGTGTTTGAAACAGCGACTCCGCTGTTTGCTTGAACGAAAGAAAGAAGTTGAATTTTTCGGAAACATCTCTTAGCCCCAGAGGCGTAGCCAGAAGGGGGGGGGGGGGGGGGGGGGCTAATGGGGCTTCAGCCCCCCCCCCCCCCCGAAATTTTTTCGAGCTGTCACGCAACGCTGACCAAAACAACCACCGGCGCCGGAAGTAATTCTGGATTTTGCCACCTACAGTGTCTTTTTCAGACTAGAAAAGACAATTTGGCGTGAACATTGCTAACTCGGGTTGGCTATTGTGGCAACTCCCATGCACCTGGAGCCATGTAACGCAAGGGGCCCCCTCCTAGCAAAAACTTTCAAGGGCGTATCGATTGCTCGCTGTTGCGACTAATATTTCGGTGCAATTACTCGCCAATTGCTTTTTCAGTAATGCCCAACACGGCTTCCCTAAATCATTTTCATGCGAAACGCAACTCATATGCTTCACAAGTGACTTGCATTGCATTCTAGATCGCGGATCCCGTGCTGATTCTATATTTATGAATATTTCTAAAGCATTTGACAAGGTTTCACATGAGCTTCTTTTACTTAAACTAAACAGCCTTAACATCGATTCCACATTACTTGCATGGTTGTATTGTTTTCTTTCAAACCGAAGTCAGTTCGTAACAGCAAATAACGTCAATTCAGATTCCTCGCCTGTTGGCTCTGGTGTGCCTCAGTGGTTCGTTCTTGGGCCCCTCCTCTTTCTCATTTATATAAACGACTTACCAACTACTATATCGTCTTCCATTTGTCTTTTTTCCGATGACTGTGTCATTTACCGCGAAATTAATGACGATAATGATACATCTGTTCTTCAGTCAGATATTAACAAGGTACTGGATTGGTGTAACCTGTGGAATATGAAGCTAAACATTACTAAATGCGAGCATTTGCCCATTTCTCGTCTGTCTACTACATACTCTACCTACTGCATTAATGGCATCACTCTTGAAACTGTGTCGTCTTATAAATATCTGGGTGTTCATGTCTCTTCTGACCGGTCTTGGAAACCTCATGTTGACTACATTATAAATACCGCTAACCGCATCCTTGGATACCTTCGCAGAAATTTTTCATGTGCACCGAGTTCATTAAAACTACTACTTTACAAAACTTTGGTCCGCTCTAAATTGGAATATGCTTCATCGGTGTGGAACCCTGGGGTCGAATCTCTCATTTCTGACTTAGAATCAGTTCAAAACCGCGGTTGTCGTTTCATACTTTCCAACTATCATCGTACTAGTAGTGTAACTGCCATGAAAGCTAACCTTTCCCTACCGCTTCTTTCCCATCGCAGGTCAATAGCTTCATTATGTACTTTTAACAAAATTTATCATAATCTTTATCTTAAAGAGGTTGTTAAAAAGACCATCGTATATTTCAGCACGCATTGATCACCGCCACAAAGCTTGGATCCCTCCTTGTCGCACGAGATGTTTTCACGATTCATTCGTACCCAGAACTTGTGTCAGCTGGAATCACCTTCCCCACGATATTGCTGAAATTACTGATACTCTTGCCTTTCGTAACGCTGTTACTAATTTTGTATAAGTCTCTGTGTATACTTGTTTTATTTTATTAGCTGCTGTTTTCTTTTGTGGTTTGTTTTGTGTAATGCCGCCTTTTGCTAGTGCTGTTATTGATATTAAACCAGTGTGTGCTGTAACTATATTGAATTTTTTTAGCTGCTGTTTTTGTTTTTGCACTTGTATGTTATTCCCACTCCCCTCTGTAACGCCTAACGGCCCTGAGGGTAAATAAAGGAAATAAATGAAACACATGACCGGTGACAGCTGCTGATGCGCAGTACACTGGAACGAAGGACAGCGTCATTGAGATTTTTTCCTGGCCGTTGCATATGTACAAAAACGTAACGGTTCTTGAACGACAAACATTCATTAAAATATTTCTCCTGTACTTGCTAATTTCATGGCCTTTACGTTTTTCATATCAGCGGCATGCACTGCTTTCCTGGTACCGGACCGATAGAGTTCTAGACTTCGTGTGATATTTTCTTTACTTATTAAATACGCAAAAGCATGGAAGCATTGCTATCAGTTACGTCGGCCACGAGTGAACGATAAGGGGATAGTTGGTATGGCATGAATACAAGACATAAAACTGAGCAGGGGACAAGAAACAGAAGAGAAGAAAATAGGGCGAGCTCGTCCTGTTTCCTTCTCACCTGTGTCTTGTCCTCTGCTCAGTTTTGCGTCTTGTAATCATGTCTGACACGGTTTTTAAGACATACGAATACATTCTTTTTATTTTAAAAAATACATATTTCACTTGTCTAGACAGTGCCTGTCTAGACAGGCTGTCTAGACAGAGGTCTTAGACAGACTTTCTATACAATGGCATTTTCAATGGCAATGGCAATGCAGTTATTATTGTTGCGTTTGATCCTTCTATGAGGAGGCTGCGCTGCAACATGAGCCCCCCCCCCCCCCTTCCCCCGAACAAAATTTCTGGCTACGCCACTGCTTAGCACTAAGTGTTTCTGTAGACAACTCCGGAATTTTTTCAGTGGCTCTTACATATTTTTTTTTAAATAATCGCCATTCCATTGCTCACATTCGAAACTCGTCAAGAGCGAAATGGTTTTCAGATCCAGGGAGGCCACGCTGTCAAATATTGTAGGCGAAGTGCAGAACCGGCTAGGCTCGGCGCCCGCAGGTTCCTTTTGCTGACCTGTTTCCGCGGTTCGTGAAGTTCTCTTGCAGAGGATGAAGGACGAAAACGTTAATGCCGCACTCCCCTGAGGTGACACCGCTAATGGTGCCACTGTACAGCCTTCTGCGCTTTTAATAATATCACGTTACTCTCAATATCACCGCCTTAGTGAACAGCGTAACGGGCGGCGCATGATAATAATAATAATAATAATTGGTTTTGGGGGAAAAGGAAATGGCGCAGTATCTGTCTCATATATCGTTGGACACCTGAACCGCGCCGTAAGGGAAGGGTAAAGGAGGGAGTGAAAAAAGAAAGGAAGAGAGAGGTGCCGTAGTGGAGGGCTCCGGAATAATTTCGACCACCTGGGGATCTTTAACGTGCACTGACATCGCACAGCACACGGGCGCCTTAGCGTTTTTCCTCCATAAAAACGCAGCCGCCGCGGTCGGGTTCGAACCCGTGAACGCAGTTTAGAAAACTGCCGCAGCATTTCTCCGTTTATTACCGTTATAAGGCGCTTGAATGCCGTGCCATCAACGGTCGCGCGATATCATCAGCTTTTGAAAGAAAGGAGAAGTTATTTGAAGAGTGGTTTATTGTAACGCTGAAACGTCTGGTAGCGTAACCGTGGCGCAAAGTGACCCAGCAGCGGCGGCGGCACCAGTACGGACTTCCAGAGCGAGCTCGAGCTCTCCGACGCGCGCGGCAGCCGGTCGCCGAGGCCGGCCGAACCTCTTCTTCGTCGTCGATGGTGGCGCACTGTCGTCTTCTTCACTGCATGTTCTCTAACGCTCTGCAGCCTGGAGGAATATGGTGCCGAGGAGAACAAAGGCGTCCAGGGAGTTGAGTCCAAACAGCAATCCTGGTGGAAGTAGCTGCACTTCCGTCTGCTTCACCGCTTGATGGAAGGCAAATTGCAATCATCGCCAACTGCGGAGCCGTCGTTTTTGAAAGCCACGATGAAAAAACAAAAGGCCGTCGGCACTAGAACAACCGAAATGAATGCGCATTCCATGGGCTCTGTGGAAGGTCTGTGGTGAACAGATATATAAGCTTTACAGAGCTTCCTTCGTTTCAAAAAATGATTCGGCATGTTGTTGTCCGTAGCTGCGAAAGTTACGATCTGCTGCTTTAAGTAACTAAGCTTTCAATATAGCAAATTGACCGCAACCTGCACCGGCATATAATTCTAGGACACCTTAACCACTCTCATCGCAGCTTAATGAGTCGGTGATGAACGCTATTAATGGGGCT
The DNA here is from genome assembly GCF_052857255.1 of Amblyomma americanum. Taxonomy (NCBI): domain Eukaryota; kingdom Metazoa; phylum Arthropoda; class Arachnida; order Ixodida; family Ixodidae; genus Amblyomma; species Amblyomma americanum. Next base: position 10,086,931 of record NC_135505.1, on the reverse strand, counting down.
TATTACTGCTGCTTTCCAATCTTGACAGTTTCTTTTTTCTTCAAATAACACATTTGTAGTTTTGTTTTGTACAACTATTTCACACGCATTTTCTAACTTACGTTGGTGTTTTCTTCTTTTTTATTTATTCACGCAAACCACAAGCACCAAGCACGGTTATTGTGTGAATGAGGCATGCATGAAATTTTAAACCTTAAGTGCGAGATCGAAGAATAAATAAAATAATATAGTACAGCTGGAGACAATGTATAAGGAGCAATTACGGAAAACAATTTAACATTTATAGAATATTGAGTACGTGACTGCATGGAAATGGATCAAAAATCAGTATAGAAGCAAACAACAACACATTTAGGTACATGTTGGACAATACTAAACGTTACTTCCGCTGGAAAATGCACAGGGTAATAAAAATTTATTAGGATACGTTGGTTTTTGTATTTCTGAACGCGGCAGGATCTCTGGTGTGCATAAGGTTATCTGGAAGGCTATTCCACTGGCTTATAGCACGTGGGACGGCAGACATATTAACCGTCTCGCTACAGTAAATTACACGCGTAAACCGCGTGTAATTATGAAGGTGGTATGATGCATATAATATCTGACGAACTACGTCGCCGAATTCACGTTTTGCAGTAATTATTACAGCTTTCTTTCTCAGTAGAGCTGCAACTTGTGTACTTACCACATTCTTTTAAAGAGTTACCTCTTCCTGGCACTGCTTAGTGAAATAATTACGCTATTTGACTGCACTCCGGAGATAGCTGACCGGCGCGCTGCGGGAGGCATTCGCGACGCATGGGGCGCCCCTCCCCTGAGCCTGATAAGCGGCCGGCCGTTGAGACGGGGCATTGTTCTCCGCAACTGTCGAACGATGCGGGCGCCTGTCGTGGCGGCCGCCGTCGTGGCTGCCCTGGCCTCGTGTTGCCCGGCGACCTGGTGTCCGGAGGGGGCCAATCTGATGCCTTGCCGCTGCCACGAGTACGCCATCGGCCTTCGAGTCACCTGCACGGGCATACGGAATCCCCGCCAGCTGGTGGGGCCTTTCACTTACCTGCGCGACTACGAACTCAACTCGCTGACCCTGCAGGACGTCAACTTCTCAATAACGGTGCACCTCTTCGAAGGCCTCAGGGTCACCACCATCAGGATTGTCAGCTCTACGTTCCACATCGAGGACGCACCATTTCACGGCCGGGCGGACACCGCTCTCGTGCTGGGAACGAGGATAAATTTCTTGGACGTTCGTCACACCGACCTCGATTTCGGAAATGCTCACCTGGCGGCGATGAACAGCCTAGAGCATGTCATGGTGGACACCAGCACCATCCAAGTGCTGCGAAAGAACTGGTTCCACGGCCTGACGCAGCTCAAGAGCTTCGCCATTGAGAACACTCGCATCGACCGCGTGGAAGAACAGGCCCTGTCGGGACTGGACAGCGTGGAGGAGATTAAGCTGCCTGCAAACAAGCTCTACAGGGTGCAGCGGAACTACTTTCCTCATTTGGCCGCCAGTCTGCGATTCTTGGATTTCAGGTAATATCCTCTGCTCAGGCTGTTTGACAGCGGAAAAAAGTTGCCCCATGCGCCAGTTTAGAGGCGCAGTAAACGTTTCAACGGCCCGCATCATAAAGAAAGCGGACGCTCTTGTCGGGGCAAATTGAACCCGACTCACCGGAAGGAGCGAGAGACAAGGAAGAGGCTCGGCGGAGATTTAGTGCGCTCGAACTGAATACGCTCTTTAGAACAGTGATAGTTTTGCCGAAACCTGAAGCAGGTTGCTTATGCGTTTCATTTCGGTTTTTTGTGTAGCGACCATTGTTCACTGGTCAAATTTTTCCGCTCCAATTCACATGAGCACTGAAACTGATGAATACGTGGCCCGCCTCGCGTGTGTTGGTTGGCCGACAACCCTCCTCTTTTGTAACAACCGGTCTCGCGATAGGCCCAGAATGATGCGCCCGCCATCGTCGACCTGTGTCGCAGCGCAGTGAAATCCTCATCATTCATCCGCGAGGCACATGAATACGCCGCTATTTGGTTTAACTGCATTCATGTCCCGTAACAATGGAACCGGAACAAAGACTGCAAAGAATGCGCGCGATGTGCGAAATTCTTAGTCTGTGACGTCACCGCGCTCTCCTTTTTTGTTTTGTTTTCCGCGGTTGTGCCGCGATTGGGCGGTCGGGAAAACAGGCAGCGCAGCAAAGTCGGCGGAAGCCTGACCACTCGTCGACGCTACTGCATCATTTCACTGCCCGAAAGCTCTTCTCTGAGCGAGTGTGACTGACTGCGGGGTGCTCTCTGCAGCAGGAACGTTGAATGGGCGTGTGTCACATCCGACACTGGTGTAATGGTCTTTGCTGATTTTTTTTTTCCGCCGGTGGTCAAGCTATATCTGCTGCAGAGGCTACCAGCTTAGCTTTGCTGGCGCATCAGTCGGACTAAACGACGAAAATTATCGTGATTACTAAACACATGGCTGATATGAAAACGAGCGCATGCGAAGGAATAAGGGGAGGTGGGGGGCGACTGCAATCAATGTGCACCCGCTGTCAAGGGTTAATGGACAGCGGCACTGCGAAACAAAAATTGGTTGCTAGCACTCAAGGCGCGTTTCTTAAGATTGTCTGACTCTCACACCAGGCAATATGCGGGGCGTATCTATTATAGGTTGTGTGTGAAGGCACTGAATTAAGTTCTTCGGCTAACACTGCGTTCCTTAAATTTTTGGGTGCCGGTGAAGTCGGCGCTTCCGACTGCCCCACTGTAGACATCTTCTCCTCGTGCACGAATAAAAACAAAAGGGTAGTTCATGGGCTCATTGTTATTCGAAAATCAACGTAGCATCATCATATGTGCGCACAAATATTTGTATGCCTTACACGGTCGCCAGAACAAATATCTATAGCCACGAAGTATTGCGCGGCACTTGAACTGCAGAGCGCTGTGTACCGGTTTTGTTCGTGGGTACTCCACGGTGGTGCCGCGTGACCACAACGCTCTGAGGGAGCATGTGCACTTAATAAGCGGAGAGAGGTGCGTTGTATACCGCATTATACTCGAATTATTAGCTCACTCTTTTCCCTACACATTTCCAGAAATTTGGAATTTCTGTTCATAATACGGGGGCAAAATATTCAAAATTGTGGTGCGCTGAATATTGGACGGGATGTTGAGTAAGAGAATGTTTATTTTATGGGAGTTTTACGTCCCAAAGCGACTCAGGCTATGAGAGACGCCGTAGTGAAGGGCTCCGGAAATTTTGACCACCGGGGGTTCTTTAACGTGCACTGACATCGCACAGTACACGGGCCTCCAGAATTTCGCCTCCACCAAATTTCGGCCACCTGGGGTTTTTTAACGTGTACTGACATCGCACAGTACACGGGCCTCCATAATTTCGCCTCCATCAAATTTTGACCACCTGGGGTTCTTTAACGTGCACTGACATCGCACTGTACGCGGGCCTCCAGAATTTCGCCTCAATCAAATTTGACCACCTGGGGTTCTTTAACGTGCACTGACATCGCACAGTACACGGGCCTCCATAATTTCGCCTCCATCAAATTTTGACCACCTGGGGTTCTTTAACGTGCACTGACATCGCACTGTACGCGGGCCTCCAGAATTTCGCCTCAATCAAATTTGACCACCTGGGGTTCTTTAACGTGCACTGACATCGCACAGTACATGGGCCTCCAGAATTTCGCCTCCATCAAATTTCGACCACCTGGGGTTCGTTTACGTGCACTGACATCGCACAGTACACGGGCCTCCAGAATTTCGCCTCTATCAAATTTCGACCACCTGGGGTTCTTTAACGTGCACAGACATCGCACAGTACACGGGCCTCCAGAATTTCGCCTCCATCAAATTTTGACCACCTGGGGTTCTTTAACGTGCACTGACATCGCACAGTACACGGGCCTCCAGAATTTCGCTTCCATCAAATATCGACCACCTGGTGTTCTTTAACGTGCACTGACATCGCACAGTACACGGGCCTCCAGAATTTCGCCTCCATCAATTTTCTACCACCTGGGGTTCTTTAACGTGCACTGACATCACACAGTACAAGGGCCTCCAGAATTTCGCCTCCATCGAAATTCGACCGCCGCGGCCGGGATGGAACCCACGTCTTTCGGGCCAACAGTCGAGCGCCGTAACCACTCAGCCACCGCGGCGGCTCTAAGGGAATGTATACTTCATATAAATACTTGAATCTCAGTCTACAACCCATTGTACTACTTATGTACAATTTTGTTCATAGTGCATAGCGCTGTGTGTGTGACCTCGTGGGTGCCAAAACGGCTCCTATGCTGATAACTGTTTGCCAGGGAGGCCATCAATACAGTACAAACGTTGAGAGCAAATTTGATTTTATTTTATCCGGATCGACTCACCGTCTAAATGATACAAAATGCACTATTCAGCCCTGTTTGCAATCACATTTTCCATCCTATTTCAAAAGTATCCAGAGGGCAAGAAGAA